>NW_015164681.1:351014-365096 GCF_001447785.1 Gekko japonicus
AAAGCAAAGAAATCTCTTCTTTCCAATAGAGCAAGATCCATTGATACTCTGAGTAATTTAAATACTTTTGACTATTTTACAACATAAGCAACAAACGCCGCAGGGTCAATATAAAAGTACACTAGTTCATTTGGGCTTTGGCAGTCATAAAACTTTCCCATCTGAGAGTATCTCTGCGAAAGAAGGGGGAAAGGAAGGCCCGTTCAATGGATTTTTATGGACACATTGACCAATCAGGAACTCAGAGGGGGCCATTAGGGCGGGTTCTCTACCCAGTGAACTAGTGCACTGGTGTATAGAGAGACTTGTTCTAAAGGGGAAGAAAAACCATCTCTTCCTCTGTGGGGAGAGGCTGGTTTGCCTTCAGGTCTGAGTTTAAAAAGGGAAGACAGAGACGGACAGCCAAGTCTCCAGGTGGTGGCTGGGAATCTTCTAGAATTAGAAGACCAGTTCTGCTGGAGAAAATGGCAGCTTTGGGGGGTGGGGGTTGTCTCTATAGCATTAAAATCCCCGCAGAGCTCCTTCCCTCCCCAGGCACTGTCCCCAAATCTCCAGGAATTTCCCAAACAGGAGCTGGCAACCGTATGGTCAGCATAGCTGATTGTGTTAAGTTGGTTACTTAGCAAAGGGTCAGAGAGTGATTTCAGCAAAAGATCAGCTTTATTCAGCAACTCGTAACTCAACTCCAAACAGATAACAGATCAACATAAATAGCCAGAACAGCTTTAGCATTGAAGCTGTCCTGCTTTTAAACTCTCCCGGCTAATGTAGCCATGCCTACTATACAAATACCAACCTATGAGGTTGCAGGGATAAAGTCCAATCACAATAGTTCCCGCTCTTGGAACTGGCTGTTGGTGATTGGTCGGCTCTTCCTGGGCAACCAATTACAATTGAAGGATTAGGATCCTAGCCCAAGATGAAAGCTTCACATGGTGATTCAATGAGTGAGTTCACATACATACATTGTCAGATTGAATACACCACAGATTGCCTGCCCCCACTGGACTGTCTGCTAGGGGCAGTGAGGAGGCCGGCAAGGGAGGATCGGGAGCAACCTGAGCTGGGAAGGACACGGTCCCATTTGCCCCCCGCTGTCGGTGAGTCTCACAATCGAGATTTAAGTGAATAGCTGTTGGTTGTAGCAACAACTTGTATTGCTTAGGTTTAGAAAGAATAAAGATCTGAGATGCTACTTAAATCATGCCAATTCGTCTGTAATGGAACAAAATTAACTACTTTTATGAAGTGGGGAGAATCTAGCTGATATTTTTCAAAGGAAACCATAATCCATGCATGCACGCATCCATCTGATAGATAGATAGGTAGGCAGATAGGTAAATAGATAACAAGAAAGAGACTGTACAGAGGGTGCGTTCAGACGGGGCATTTATGCTGCTATAGATGCTGGTTGGAATCGGTGTACTTACGGGCGATCACACAGCGAACATCCGCCTTCCGTCCCTAACTGTTGCGAACAGCCTTTAACTGTTGTATTCTGCTACTAGGTCCCCAAGTGGTGGTATCCTGAGTGCTCTGGTTCCAACTGCAGTATCCCCGTCTGATCGCTCTAAGCCGGTGTAGAGCCATTTCCGTTCGGAAGCCCAAGGCTTCCGCTTTTCGGCTGTCTTTTTTTTTTAGTATGCGACATGCGCTTGGGCAAAGCTTCGCCCCGTCATTAATAATTTTTTTTTTAAAGGTGCCTAGTGTAAGGCTTTAGATGAGTCTGGGACCTCATGGAGGCCAGTTTCAGAGTAAAAATGTAAAGGGACGTCTTCGCTTCAAGGCATGCTTTTCCGGATTGGGTTGTTCTGCGCCTGTGCAAAGATCTTCATTATAATAAAGCCTGCCTATGTGCAAACTGTGTAAAAAAACAACAACGCTGACGCGCTCTACTGAGCGCCTGTAGTGTGGACGGGCATATTGTGATGTGCTGCGCAGTCAGGAGGTAAGTGTGATCGCGTTTCTTCCGGATCAAACTGCTCCGGTTCCAACCGGAGCAGTTTATGCTGGCTAAAATGCCCCATCTGAACGCACCCAGAGAGACAGAGTGAGACTGAATTTACAGACAAATTTATGGATTTCAAAACTGATATTTTTCAAAGGAAACCATAATCCTTCCTTCCTTCCTTCCTCTCTGAGACTGAATTTACAGGCAGATTTATGGATTTCAAAATGCAACGACTGACGTAAACATCCAGTTTATTATAATAATAAATAATGTTAGGACGTCTATTAAGTGTACCATATTATATTATTGATGTCATTATGGTTACGATAAAAAAACCCCTTCAATAAAAAAAGAAACGGCTTCTCAATTATCGGAAGGCCCTCCCACCCCATTCAGTGATCCTGCAGGCGTTCTCAAGCCATGTAATCCCAGGGTTCGGGACAATTGTATTGGACGGTTATTCCACCACCCACTGGTCCCTGAGCAGTTGTGTTATTATTACTTTTTAAAAATGCTTACATGCCTGCTTGTTTGACATGCTGTAATAGACGGCTTTCAGACACGAATGCAAATGAAGCTCCTCGGGGTTGCCTTTAAATGTCCAAGGACAACCTCCCTTGCCGACCGCTGGCTAAGTTCAAAAGAAGGTAATGCTTGCTGTCAAGGCAGGCTGCCAAGAAGATATGCACAATACATAATTATGTCTCGTTGTGTTGACCATCGCTGTAGCCAGCCGATGAGTCGAAATCTCAGAGCAGCTTCGCACACAAAGTGTTTAGGTGTCACGCAAAGAGGTTTCAAGCTTACACACTAAAAAGTACAGTATAAATGTAACAAACATATGTTTGCACATTCCTGTCACAGATGGGCAGATACATGTAAGGCGTCCTTGAAGTCAGGATTTGCTGATTATGGCAACACTGGGTTTACTTTGTGCAGCGTATGAAACAGAATAATAGAATCATAGAGTGGGAAGGTACCTCCAGGGTCATCTAGTCCAACCCCCTGCACAAGGCAGGAAATTCACAAATACCTCCCCCTCCACACTCTCAGGGACTGCTGTTCCATGCCCAGAAGATGACAAAGAACCTCCAGGATCCCTGGCTAAACTGGCCTGGAGGGGGGGGGAATCCTGACCCCAAAGTGGCAATCAGCATTTCCCTGGGTGTGTAAGAAAGGGCCACAAGAACTAAGATCTGAGGCAACCCTTCCTACCCACTCTCTCATGATCTGCCTAAGTCCACAGAATCGGCATTGCTGTCAGATGGCCATCTGGCCTCTGTTTGAAAACCTCCAAAGAAGGCTCGGCCTGAAGGGTGCAAGTCAACACCTCCAGCCACATGACCATCTGCTCCAGTGCCTGTCAAGACCAGTGCTCCTACGCCCTGTGCCAGCTGCGGGGAAGACCATGAGCACCGATCCTGCCGGGTCTGCGACACAATCTGCCTGATCTGTGGTAAAGCTGGCCATCTTGCACATGTCTGCCACTCCTGGGGGACTCGCCGGAGGTCAACCGCACACCAGGAAGCAACGGACCTTCACACCCTGACTGTCAACCACCACCAGCATCAGGTAATGAATTTGCCCCCTGACGCCCCCGACAAAATGTATGTTACTGTGATGATAGAGGGGTCCCCCTGTAGAATGGAATTGGATACTGGGTCTTCATTCTCTATCATTTCGGCGGAGACCCTGCAGAGGCTCTGCCCAAGGGGGGGGGACCCCTCCTGAAGAAACCGCTGGGCAACTTACAAACAAACACACACACATTTATACTGTCTGCCGCCCGGAGGGAAATCCCCATGTGGAAACAGCTCAACCATCCCCTGTCGCTTGGACTCAACTTAATGAAAGGTACGCCGCTTCTATAAGGATGAACGTTGTGATTTTTGTAAAAAAAATCCAACTTATTTTTTATTTCCTAACCATGAATGATTTGATCTCCCAGTACAACCAACAAGCAATACAACTATGCAAGGAAAAAGAATAACAATCAGAAATGAATTTTCCCTTCGGTAGTTGGTCAGCATCCCCAAAGGCAATTCATAGCGCTCTTCAGAGAGGATGCATCGCTGCCATCTCCAAGCTTGGGGGGGGGGGGGGGGGAGAGGAGACTGTGCAAGAGGCATACAGTGAATCCGCTGGGCAAGATATGTGAACCCCCCCACACACACACACTTTCCTTTCACTTATGGAATCCTGAGTCCCTCCTGTCTCCCAGCCAAGCACTAAATGAGATCTGAGGGTGAATTAGGGATCATACCGGAATGAGTGAGACCTTCAAACACCCAAGGGCCCTCAGTAATATTTGTCTGGCCTTGTCAACTGTTGGTACTGACCATTCATTTTAATTAGGGATGCCAGCCTCCAGGTGGGACCTGGGGATCCCCTGGAATCACAGCTCATCTCCAGACTACAGAGATCAGTTCCCCTGGAGAAAATGGAGGTTTTGGAGGGTGGACTCTATATGACACTGTACCCCACTGAGGTCCCTGTCCTCCCAGAGTTTTCCAACCTGGATCTGGTCATCCTACCTCCATCCTATGCCAATGGCCCGGGGGGGGGGACCTGGGAACCCTAATTTTAACTGATTGACCAGTCAGCAGGGGACAATTTTAAATAGCTGGCTTGAGAATTATGGGCACCCTTGCTTGGTTTCATTTTTCACAACCTCATTTGCTTAGTTCTGCTAAGTCCCCGAAACAAGCACCTAGATGGAGAAACTGGTGTTGGAAAGGGCTATAAAGTTGCAGACAACGTATGGCAAGAGACAACTTGTGGCAAGAGGGTTCTCAAGGCAAGGGATGTTCAGAGGTGGTTAGCCATGGCCTGCCTCACCACACCAACTCGACTTCCTGGGCGGTCTCCCATCCAAGTACTAAGCAGGGCTCACCCTCCTTAGCTTCCAAGATCTGACCAGCCTGGGTCCTCAGAGTGAGGGCAGATACAGGGCTATTTTTGGGCAGGAACGCACAGGAACGGAGTTCCGGCTGGCTCCCGAGTTGGCCACGCCCAGCAGGAACTCATTCGCATAATAGGCCACACCCAACACCAGAAACTCGTTAGGATTGGCTACATTAGGGGTGTGTGGCCTAACATGTAAAGGAGTTCCTGCTACAAAAAAAGGCCCTGGGTTTTGACAACAAACAAGGTAAACAGAATAACAAGCAAAAGGTGGGTGTGGCTGGATGACCACACTTCTGGTAACATGTGGGTGTGGCCTAGTGTGCTAATGAGCTTTGCTGTCAGGGGTGTGGCCCAATATGCTAATGAGTTCCTGCTGTTGGGTGTGGCCTATTATGCTAATGAGTTCCTGCTGGGCTTTTTCTACAAAAAGAGCCCTGGATGGAGACATCAGCAATAAGCAAAAACTATTTATTAAATGCAGTCAGTGAAATGGCAGACCACGTGTCGATTAAAATTCTTCCACAGATGGACAAGCCTAGATATTGTGCGTTGCACTTCGTATCTACAGATTATCATTGCCGAACACGACCTTTCTTTTCTGTTTTTGGACACAAGGAACGGATAAGGGAACATGCATCCATATTTCAGGACTTGATGCCTTGTTAAAGTCAAAGAAGAAATACGATGTACCTAATATTTCCTTAGTGGGAATTCACTGTAAGCAGAGCATACTTTTTTAAAAAAGAGAGAGACCTGGCTGGGATCCAGTAACTGCTTTTCTGTAAGCCGAACACACTTGCCAGGGACTTCAGCATCCTGTTTTCTTGCAGATAAAGAGGCCACTGTGAGATAAAGCCCAGTGTCCCCCTCGCAAATAGATTTCCTCCACAGCTCCTAGGATATCCAGCACAGAGGAACAAGGAAGACGGAGACAGCAGTTCTCTCTTTATCAGGAAACCCAAGGGTGTTTTCAAGTGAAGGTCCAGCTGCAGAAAGGCCCCTTGGCTGAGTTCACGAGCTTCTCCTTTTAGAAATGTGAGCTCTCTGCCTGGGCTATTTGCATCAGCGCATGGAAAGTATGAATAAGCATATCTGATGCTAAGGACTAATGGCAGCATTGTAGCATGTTTATCAGTAAGTGGCAAGGCAGCGTCAGGAGAGTCGGCTGTTCAAACCGTCGAGTGCTCAAAGTGACTTTAAAAAAAAATGCTGGGAGAATTTATGCTCTCGAGGTAGAGAAAACCAGCTGCCTGCTCCCCAACGGAGACTCCACGACAAGTACAGAAATCGGTTAGTTCCAACATCATCCCCACCTTTCTAAAGGCAGGCCAAGAGGGGCCTTTGCTACAGATAGGCACAAGCAGCATTCATTGATGCTGTCTGTATCCCGGCTTTCTGCCAGGAAACTATCTCATTTTATCCTCACAGCCTAGACTTACTTAGGCTGCAGTCAGATGGGCAGTTTGGCCCAATATGGGCCCCGGTCACACAGAGAATTTGCTGCACGAAAGGCACGAATGTCGGGCGGATTTTCAGGGTGCAATCACACCACAACATCTGGGAAGCGTAGCACACCAGTGGACAACCAGTGGCATCCTCCTGCTGAAGATGCGAAGTTAAAAAGTACCAAGGAAAGTGCACTAGTGTTCGGAAAACGCGTGGCAGGGGCGGGCGTCTGATTGCGGGAGCGCTAGTATCCCGTGGCATCCGATGCCCATCCACGTCTCATCGCAAACTGGATGTTTTTCTTTTTTCTTTTTAAAATAATCTATTTATTGCTTTTTTGACAAACACACAATGGGATATATAAATATTAAGCACATCATTACATTCAAGTCTGGATTGATAGCTTAATTATAGATTCTCCAATCAAAATTAAGATTACTTACTTACTTATACATTTAATGCCATTTCCTATTCTCCTTTTCCAATCCAATATCTTAAAACACGTATTCCAAAGTTCTATAAATTACCTTAACAACAATGTTTATAGTAGATTTAGTTTACAATTCATATAGTATCAATAATGTTCCTACCAAACAGGCTTTGTTTTGATAAAGCCATTCTATTTGTTTAAGTAATTTCTTATTTCCTATTTGAACTGCTTTGAGAAATCACCATTTAAATTAATTCTGTTAACATTTCATTTCTTATTATTGGTTCAAATTCATTTTGTATTCTAAGAATAAAAAGTCTATACTACCTCTTGCTCACCCATTTATAACAACATTTAAATATCTCTTATATTTCCATTTAGTTTATCTTTTAAACATTTTGTTAATTCTACTGATTAGAAAGAAACCTACTTCTGACCCTACTCTAATATACTAGTTTTTTCCCAACAATCCAACAGTAAAGAGGAAAGAAAGTTCAAAGAAATATCTATCAACCCCCCTAATATTTCTACTATAATTAACCTACACAATTCCTTATACCCTCCCCCTCTACTGTGCTAACAAATACCCACTAGAAATATATAATACAACCAAAATCCATCCCTACTCATCATGTAAAGGAAGAAAAGCTTAAAGGAATTAATAAAACAGCAATAAATCAAACCACCAAAATAAACTGTCAATTAGTTGCACTTATACAATTTCATATTTTTGTTCCCATTAACAAGGTCCATTTTTAAAAACCGTTTATACCCCAAACATAAAAAAACCCCAACATACTATGCCCAACATAATTTTAGTCTTTCCCTTCTCCCCCCTTTCTAGCATTTCCTTTCCCCTTTCAACTTCACTCAAATGTCTTGCAATTTTATATTCACGAAGTTCCAATTCAAAGTCACTTCCTCCGTTTTTCCCAAGGTCAGTCATCATTCTTTTTTCCACTTTAAATTTCTTTACCAAAACCTGTCTTCCCCCTTTCCTTTCCCCCCTCATGTTCTTATTCACATATAGCCTTTTTGTTACTTCCTTCCCCAAAACATGACTTGTTTTTCCTTTTAAAAAAAATCTCTATCTGTATTTTGGTTCTCTTTTCCCACTGAATTCAAGTTGCTATTTTGTGATTCTCTCGTCTTCTCCCAAGTACCACTTTGTTCTTCTGTAAGTCCTTGGGCTTCCTGAGGTTGATTTTCATTTATACTTTCATCTTGATTTATACTTTGATAATCTTTCACCAGATTGTTACAGGCAATTTTGACTGCTTGCTTAATTTCTCGCCTCAAAAAGTTTGAAAATTGTTCCCAAGTTAGATCTCCAATTGGAGTGTCTAGATCGAACTCCTCTTCTTCTATTCCCACCTCCATTTCTCAACAGTCTCTCAGCTTTCCAAACTCTCAGTTCTCACAAAGCGTTTTAGTTTGTTGCATTTCAATCACTCTTCATTATTCGTTTCTGACAAACACCAGCAGTTCAAACAAAAGGAGAATTTTTCTTACCCCCTCCATTTTAGCTGAAGTCTGCTCCCGACCACTTCCCGGCCGCTTTTCTTAAAGTTTGAGCTCCACTGGTTGGGGTACTTAGTCTAACACCAAACGCCTTTCTCGTAATCCTACGTGCACTGATCTTTTCTTACGATGTACTTTGTTCTTTTTGTTCTGTTTCATTTATAAATTGCACCGAAGTTAAAAAAACGGATGGTCGCAGCTTACAAATCCCACCACAGTTTAAAAAAAACGGATGGTCGCAGCTTGTTAGAACATGGCGTCCATGTTCTATCCGTAGAACGCTCCCGCTTCAGGGCAGTAGCGGACACCCCCCCATTTGTCGATTCGGGAGGGGCCGTCACAGAGCCCTCTGCAACTAGCCCTCTCTCCAGGAGGACTAGCGAAGCCCACCTGGCAGCCGCGAGGGCTCCAAAAGGAGCGCAAAAGGATCGGGCGTCTCGGAGCCACCGAGAAACCGCCCGTCACTACGCCGTACCAACTGGACGTCTCGCAAAATGGATGTTTTTCATAAACGCATGCTCACAAACACGAAACTGAAAGCAGTGCTGCTCTGTGGAACTGCGCATGCGCACAAATGCGGAACACTTGTGTGATCGCGCCGCGCCGCTTCTTTGCCATGCTGCAGCATCGCCGTGTGATTGCCAGCTAACAGCCAAAGCATGGAGACTTGGGGGACTGTGTGATCGGGCTACTGCACTTTATTTTGCTCCAGGGCGAACAGCTACGCCTCCCCCCCCCCCCCCCGTTTCTTAGCCTGTGTGACGGGGCCCATAGTTGCTTTTCCCTAATGGATTAAATTGGCTGGTTCACATAGCCACATCTGCCAGCCATTCCCCAGTCATACTCACCCTTTCGTAAAATAAGTTGGACATGGAGTAAATAGACAGTGGTTGAATTCCAGTGCTAACAGATCCCCGCGCATTCATCCCGCTTTTCCAGATGTCTGAATGGCCGTCTTGCGAAGTCAAGCTGTTTGGGAAGTCTGAACCTTCCCTTCCATTTTTGCCTCCTTTTAAAAAAACCCAAACAGGTAGCAATGTTTGCATAAGTGCATAATTGCCCCTGGTGTTGTCAATCACTGCGGCCAAGTAGTCATTCAGGATCGGGAGTCCCTGGGGGAGTTGTTTTTGAACAACAATTCCCCCCCACCCAAACTCCTCTCTCCTGTTTCTATGCCAAAGTCTGAGAGCATCCCATGACTGACACAAGGGCAAATGCACTGAACTCAATGGGACTACTCTCATGTAAATCTGCACTGTACCTCCCCCATGTATTTGACAGACGATAGGCAAAGGGAAGGAGGCTGAGAGGGGCCAGAGTACTTGGCAGAGAGATTCTGGAGCTGTCAAAAATGAGCCGGAGCTTCGGATATATGCTTATGCTCAATGGTGAAAGACAAAAACAAAAAGAATGCCGCAACAATCTGAATGATCAACCATGAGACGAGTGCAGAGTGAAGCCAGTTCAGAGCGGGATGTCTGATCAAAACGTCCCACAATATTCAAACCGCCGCAAATAGAGACGGTGCCATATCACTCCAAGCTGCCAGTCTGTCCACAGCCATAGACTCACAACGCAATCCTGGGGCTGGGAGGAGCTAAAAGTGCACATAGAGCTGATGAAGAGCTCCATCAGAGTATCTCTCAAGTGTGCTGGTGAAATGCCCTGGCTGGTGGCACTGCGTCCCAGAGCTGGGTGCTGGTGTGGCAATGTCATGGAGCCACTCTGGCACAAGCTGCTGGGCAAAAAGGAAAGGGGCAGACCCAGGCGCATGGCAGGAGCTAGTCTCTAAGGTGCCCCAGCCCAGGAATGCTCCCCGGAACTCACGGGCACCCAATGAAATAGTTGAGAAGTAGGTTCAGGACACACACAAAAAGATTCTTTACTCATGAGTTATTAAACTGTGGAATTCACCACCAGTGGAGGTAACAATAACCACAACCCCCAGTTTTAAAATAGGGTTATACCCTGACCTGGGTGGCACAGGCTAGCCCAGTCTCATCAGATCTTGGAAACTAAGCAGGTTCCCCCCCGGTTTGTACTTGGATGGGAGACCACCAAGGAAGTCCAAGGTCGCTACGCAGAGGCAGGCAATGGCAACACCTCCTCTGAACGTCTCTTGCCTCAAAAACCCTACAGGGGTTACCATATATCATCTGCGACTTGAAGGCAAAAAGGAAAGAAAGGTTCACGAAGGAGAGGGCCATCAATAGGTACTAGACATGAAGACTGAAGGGAGCCTCAGGGCCGGCTCACTCACTAGGCAAACTAGGCGATCGCCTAGAGCGGGCTGGCCCTTAGGGGCACCAAACTGCACCCGGCCCCTACTCTGGGAGTTTCTTGATTATTGGTGTTTTTCATTCTTCCTAAAATGCATTTATTTTTGAAAATTGGTGGGCACACGGGGGAGGGCAGGAGGGATCTTCGCCTAGGGTGCAAAATAAGCTGGGGCCGGCCCTGGGGAGCCTCCATATACGGAGGCAGCAGACCTCTGAATACCAGTGCTAGGGGGCGGCAGCAGGGGACACCCTTGGCCTCTGTGCCCAGTTTGTTTGGCCCTCCGGGGCTACTGGCTGACCACTGTCTAAAAGAGTGTGTTGGGCTAGATGGACCACTGGTCTGCTCCTGCAGGCTCAGCTTATGTCCTTAACGTGCCCAGCAGTCCCATCATCTCCATACCTACATACGGGAGGCCAGGTTATCAGTACCTCTTTCAAAATCCTTCTTCGTCTGGGGTCATTTCAGATTTTAATTGTTGTATAGTTTGGTTTATTTAGGCCCTGTTCACACGGCGAATTTGCTGCGGGAGAGCCACGGTTGAATGGCGGAGTTTCCGGGCGCGATCACACCGCAACATCTGGCGAGTGGAGCACACCGGCGGCGTACCGCCGAAAATGTGCAATAAAAAAAATACCTGATCGAAGGTACTAGCAACCGGTTTGCCACGGGCTGCCTCCGGACTCCCTCGGTGTGATCGCGCCGGCACGCCGGTTTTCCCTCCGGCCCCCCATTGACACGCAGATGTGGAGGGAAGGAACCGTGGCATGCCGCCGACACGTGAGATCACGTTCTGGCACATTAAATTGAGGCGCCGCAAATAGCCACACCTCCCCCCTGCGTTATTCGGCCCGTGTGACCAGGGCCTTCATTTGGTACCTAACCAGCACATTTCAGTTAAAACCGTTTTAGGAGCACAATCGTTGAGATTTCAAGCATATGTAAAACATTTTAAAAGTATATAAATATATATATAAGCATATTACACAAGTAAGAATCACCATAGATTTAAAATACCCTGTGACACAAATACATAAAACTAATTTACTTCTCATTTCATCTGCTTTACTTCTTTACTTGTTCCTTACGAATTCTATAAGCTGCAGCCAAAAATCCGGCACACGTTAGTGTAAGCTGGGAGTTGTATAAGTGTATAAGTGTCCTGAAATATCTTAAAATGCCGAATAAAGACAAAAAGCCTGTAGAAGCCACCTCAGCTGAGTATGACCACTGTCTTTGACTCTAATAAGATTTGACTCTAATAATACCCTCTCACTCTATCCTTGTGATAACTGACTCATGGATATTAGAGGTATTGTCCTACACATTTGCGTCAATAAAGAAATGACAAGTGTAGTTAGGGTATAATCTTCTGCTACTCTGCACAGAGAATACCACAGTCAAGCAGTGACAGATCTAGTGAGGTTCTTTCAAAGTCACAAGTTAGGATCAAATATTTCTGACATCCAAGGCCGAATACCTCAAAAGTATCTGGTTTTATCTGGGCCCATTCACTTTACTATCAGTAGTAAAACAGGGTTTCATCGATGGAATTGGTTAGACTGAATTTAGGAAGCCAAGTTATACTGAGTCGTACCACTTGTCCCCTTTAGTTCAATATTGTCTACATTGACTAGGACTGTTGTTCAAGCAGAGAAAGGTCTTTCCCAACATCTGGTGCTAGGTAGCTTTGAACCGGCGATGCCTGGGGTCCCAGCTTTCTACACGCGAAGCATGTGGTTTGCCATCGACCTACAGCCTCATCTCCAGTTAAAAGAAACAAATAATTGATTGAATAAGTGTAGTTATTGAGGCAGCGAAGTTTTAGCTTTGGAGGCTGAACAGCAGAAAGGCTGCAGGCAAGATGTAAATGCCTCAGCCCTGACTTGGACATAGAGTTGCCAGACCCTTGGTCAAGGGGGGAGGTTTGGGGGCTCCAATCCATCATCGGCCAGCTGGCCAGTGGGGGAAGTCCCACCCCCAAACAGCTCCCTCCCACGTCGATGCTGTTGGCGTGATGACGTCATGTGGACGCGACATCATCACACCAGGCACATCGTGCAGCGACGCTCTAGCATTTTGCCTCCCCACTCCAGGAAAGCTCCCTCTCACCCACCCACCCCGCCGATCGGGTAAGTAGACCTGGCAACCCAAACTGGATAGCCCAGGCCAGCCCAACCTCATCAGATTTCTGCAGCTAAGCAGGGTTGGCCCTGGTCAGTCTTTGGATGGGAGACCGCCAAGGAATACCAGGGTTGTAATGTCGAGGCAGGCCATGGCAAAGCACCTCTGAATGTCTCTTGCCTTGAAAACCCCACCGGGGGTCACCATAAGTCAGCTGTGATGTGACAGCACTTGAAGAAGAAGAAGAAGAAGAAGAAGAAGAAGAAGAGATTGGCTTTATACCCCGCCCTTCACTACCCAAAGGTGTCCCAGAGTGGCTTACAAACTCCTTTCCCTTCCCCTTCCCACAACAGACACCCTAGGGTTGCCAAGTCCATCTTCCGCCCCCAGCGGGGGACTTTGGGGTCGTTCCTGGAGGGGGCGGGGCATCTGCGACGTGATGATGTCACGTTGGGGACATCCGCTGCCCCCCCCAGATCTCCAGAAACGCCAGTTCCTTGCCCTTAAAGGAGCCGGCGCTTCCCTTTTAAGTGCAGGAGCCGGCCTTTCCCCTTTAAGAGCAAAGAGCCGGCATTTCCCTTTTAAGTGCACGGAGCTGGCCTTTCCCTGCAAGCCTGATCTCAAGCGGAGATCGGGCTTGGGAGGAAACGCGGGTTCCATTCCACGCACTTCTCAAGAGAGAAGGGAGAGGGGTGGCTGTGGGTGTTGGGGGTGGGTAGAACCCCCAAAAAACGGGGGACCCCTGGCAAACCAGGGAGGGTTGGCGACCCTAGCCCACCCTCCAAAGCACCCATTTTCCTCCAGGGGAATTGATCTCTGTTGTCTGGAGATGAGCTATAATTCTGGGGGGTTCGGGGACCCCTGGCAAACCGGGGGGGGGGGTTTAGCAACCCTAAGACACCCTCTGTGAGGTGGGTGGGGCTGAGAGAGCTCTTTCGAGAACTGCTCTTTTTCAAGAACAGCTGTGCCAGAACTATGGCTTGCCCAAGGTCATCCAGCAGGTGCAAGTGGAGGAGTGGGGAATCAAACCCGGTTCTCCCAGATTACAGTCCGCGCTCTTAACCACTACACCAAACTTTACATACACAAATGTTTCACACCTACATGTTGAATACATGAAGCGTCTTTAAGGTACCGTGTTAAAGATGTACCCCCCACAATCACCCTCACACAGGAGGGACTGGCTCTCCTAAACTAGTGCCTGTTCTGAGATCTGTTTCACGTCCCAAAACGAAGTGTGCCCTTTTCAGAATTATTGCTTTTATCCGTACGCAGATATGTGCGGATATAATCAAATACATTAAACACAATTAATCAGCAAAAGTTTATTTAATCAGAAGACTGTGCTAATACTCATATCTTTCTAGTCCCCAATTTAGCTATAAACACTAGACAAAATATGTTACAGCAGCTCCCCAATTCAATC
>NW_015164681.1:365141-368325 GCF_001447785.1 Gekko japonicus
GAACATGTGTGATGATGCTTGGGCAGATTTCACCTGCAGTGCAGAGCACCTTTAGCCAACTTGGGCTGGCACGCTAGCTACATTTCCTAAGGAAGTGGGGCCTAGCCATGGTGATCCATTCCCTGGTTATCTCCGTGTTAGATTACTGTGATGCTCTCTACGTGGAGCTGCCCTTGAAGATGGGGCAGAAACTTTCTCAGGCGATGCAGGTTTCTGTGCATACATCATTTGCTGGACCAGGACTTGCAAATGTGGTCAGTTCCACATTCATATATGGATGCGATCTATCCACTCTGCACTGTTTTTCAATGGGCTATACGTCCAACTGTGTATTCCACTGAATCCCTATGCAAATACCCTGAGACACATCACTGACAGTGGGATGGTTGGCATGACTAAAGTGCAAAGAGGCATAGCTAATTTCTACTCTTAAAAAGGACAGGGGCATTCTTAATAGCACAACTGTAAATCCACTTGAATTAGGTAGTACAAAATTAGAGTCCAGCGGCACCTTTAAGACCAACAAAGGTTTATTCAAGGTATGAGCTTTCGTGTGCAAAGCACACTTTTTCGAATACATTGGAATGGTGTGTATGGTTCAGACTTATAGACAGGGAAATTAACATGTAACATGGTGATGTTTAAGATATGCAAAGTCCAAAATAACAAGCTAAGGTTATAAGGTCAACAGATATAAAGCCATAAATATGTTCGAATAGCAGATAAATGTCCAAAGGTGTCTCTTCTAATTGTGGGAAGCAAACCGAGAATCTCCATTCCGTCCTCCCAGGAATTAGGTAATTACCTTTCCATGGACAGCTAGGCCATTTGGAGACCTATAAATGTTTGCTCACTGAAGGTAAATCACTTTCTTTGTGTTGTATTAATTATTTTCAGGGCTTAGCATGGAAACAGGTGTGTGTACTCACACAGGTGTGTGTCTCACACTTTGAGGCTGGGGAGCTCTCTGAACATGAGGTCGCCCCACACCCAGCCTTGGTTAACAGATGGAAATGTGATCTGAAGATTTTGTCTGATCATTTGTAGAATTAATTTCTGCTCTTAGTTCTCCCCCCAGCACCCCCAGCCATGGGGGAACACACCTCTGTTGAGTTGTGTGCTGCGTTACAAATGCTTCCTTCTGTTTCTTCTTCTGATGTAGCATTAATAGACCTGCACATTCTTGAAATTGCTTCTTGAACTGAGACTTCGTTAATGCGAAGCAACAGATGGGCGGCAGGTTGCAGGTCTTTGAACAGCGATCGCTAAAGCCCCACTGCCTTCCGACTGGACTTATTTCAAAACGTTCAGGTGAGAAAGCAATTGCTAAGCATATTTTTTGGGGGGGAGAAGGCAACTTTTAGATGTCTTGGCGGCTTTACATAGTTTGTGACCTGCCAAGGCAAGGAGTGTAACCTACCGGTGTGGTCCAGCACAAAGCCTACCTAGTTTTACTACCAGCCCGGACTGTTACAATGCTGAGGTCGTTTGGTCAGCACCTAGTAAGGATTAGACTGTCTGGTCTGGCTTAACTATGGAGGGGGAGCGGGGACCATGGGGCATAGGTGAAAAACCAGACCCACCTCTGTTAGAGAGAGCTAAAATGAATTTTTGCAGGTTTTTAAAAAAAATTCATTCTTATTGTTTTAAAATACATAACAACAATAACAAAGTCAAACAACAATTGAACAATAACCAAGAAATGCTCAACTTAACTTCTGAGACGGAGAGAACTATAGCATCTTAATCTTACATAAAGTACAAGCCATGTCACATATAATGTAATACATCATAATATTTACAAGGAACCGTATGAGCCAGAGGCAAATTGCCACTGAAAACATATTCTAGGAACGGAAACCACTTTGATTGAAAATATGAGCATTTTGTTGGGCTACCAGAGAAAGTGATCTTCTCAGAAATTTTCTCCAAGGCGTAATATTCCCAAGCCTTTGAATAGTAAAGGTAAAGGTTCCCTTGCTCGAAAGGCAGTCGAGTCCGACACTAGGGTTGCGGTGCTCATCTCCGTTTCAAAGCCGAAGAGCCAGCGCTGTCCGAAGACGTTTCCGTGGTCATGTGGCTAGCATGACTAGACGCTGAGGTGCAGGGAACGCTGTTCCCTTCCCACCGAAGTGGTACCTATTTATCTACTTGCAATTTCTTGCTTTCGAACTGCTAGGTTGGCAGGAGCTGGAACTAGAGACGGGAGCTCACTCCGTCATGCGGCACACTCGGGTCTCGAACTGCTGAACTACCGACCTTCCACAGCCTGCAGTTCGGCATCTTAACCACTTGAGCCACCACAACTCCTTTTTTTGAATACCAATAACCTTTGAATATCAATGAGATAAAGGCAACATATTGGAATTCTTCCATCCATTAGCAGATACTGCTTTTGCCACAGTCAATAAGATGAAAATAAGTTCTTAGTGAATTTTTTCAGGGTTTTTAAACAATACTTGAAGGCAAAATTTTGACTTTAAAGTTACTTATTGTTTAAATTTAAGAAATGAATTTTGACCCCCAAATGGAAAATTCATGAGGTGAGTGAGGTTTTTTGCGGTTAATATAACATTTGCTCCTGCCGGTCAGCTGTCACATCCTGATGTCAGCACTCAAATACTGACGGTGAGTGACTGCTCAGCAGCCGTCAGTTACTGTAAAGCTATTGAATTCTACTGAGAAATCTTGGGTTGCCCGCTCACATTGTTGAATGCAAAATATCTCATGGAACATCCGGAGAATAGAGCTGTGGCTTTCCGGAGAATATTAATCATCAAAGCCCACACTGGAGCATTTTAGGGGAGCAAATTAACTTTAGCACCGGTAGACAAAAGAGCCAGATTTTATTCACCAGTTATTTTTAAAGACCTTTACCGTTTTTCTTTATAATCTCACAGTACTCAAGAAATACAAGGGGGGGGGAGAGTACTGAGCTGAGTTTCTTTACACAACATAAAAAAGCAAAGATGTCGTTCTTTATGTGCACAGAGTTTCGTTCAGAATCTGAACACGTTTTTGGTTGGCTATTGCCAGGGGTCATTTCCTGCAGGAGTGCACAGGAGCAGTAAAGCGCCCAGAGGGCAGGCACATGCAACAAGCCCCACCCCCTGCTCCCAGCAGCCCTCAGTCAGAGCAAGAAGCAGCCAGGTAAGTTGCAGAGCCCCCCCCCCGCCCCCCCGGT
>NW_015164681.1:368403-375120 GCF_001447785.1 Gekko japonicus
AGCCCCCCCCCCCCCGCAATAGCTAGCAATCCAAAACAGTCCAGTGGAGCGGTGGGTGTTGCCTTCTGACACACTTTCGGTGATATCAGGGTGTGTGACATATGCAAATAAGTCATGCTAATGAGTTATGCTAATGAGCTCCTGCACCTCTTTTTCTACGAAATGACCCCTGGCTATCGCCCTGAATGCATGATACATGGACAACATATGGAAGCAAACATGCAGGCCCTGCCTCTTGCTAACATATATTCACCCAAACACAGCCACAAGTACCCTATGTGCAAATGAAGTGTGCATGAGTAAGATGCATCTCCATGATCAGGAATACTGTCTTTCTAGCATTCTTAATCATGAGGACAAATCCTACTCACATACAGTAGAACAAAGTTTGAGTCCAGTGGCACCTTAAGACCAACAAAGTTTAAATCTGGGTATGAGCTGTTGTGTGCATGCACACTTCATCAGATACACTGAAACATACCGGTACATCCTTTCAATGAATCTGAAGAAGGGTGCATGCACATGAAAGCTTCTACCCAGAATTAAGCTTTGTTGGCCTTCAAGGTGCCACTGGACTCAAACTTTGTTCTGCTGCTTCAGACCAACACGGCTACCCACCTGAATCTATTCACTGGAGAAGACCCTGATGCTGGGAAAGATTGAATGTCAAAGAAGACGGGACGGCAAAGGATGAGATGGTTAGACAGTGTCATCGATGCAACGAACATGAAATTGAGCACACTTCAGAGGACGGCGGAAGACAGGAGGGCCTGGAGGGAGATGATCCATGGGGTCGCGAAGAGTCAGACTCGACTGTGCGACTGAACAACAACAACAAAGTTCTCTCTGCACATTTGGAGAAGGTACAAAAAAGCTGAGGCAAGGCCATTATGCTCAGTCATAATCACCAGCATGGCTGACCCCATGTGCGTATGATGTATTGGTGTGCGAGGCAATACATGATCTAGCATTGCCTTGTACACCAGCCAATGTTTCATGGGCACATGGTTTTTCTGCATGCTTTGATTAGCGAGTTTCTCCCTTTAAATCACTACTTTCTAGTTTGGGTCAGAAGGTAGGATGCCCATTAAGACACAAAGTACCTTATGTTTCCAGCTTTGTAAATTTTAGGCTGCTAGAATGACTTTTATATATTGGTAGTTATATAAGATTGAATATACGTTTCAATTTCCCTCCTGTTTACCTGCAATGTTATGTAAAGTTTAGTATGTTTGTTATTCAATAAAACAAAAATAATTGGTTTTTTTAAAAGATCTCCCATAATTATAATTGCAGTATAAAAGGTCAACCCATAGGCACGCACCATGTTGTGCTGGAAAGGATGGCAGCTACGAATGGGAAAATACAATAAAGGCAGTAACAAAATATGCATAACCACATTTCCTATCAAATATACTTAAAATTAAAAGACGAATGCAGAAAACTATAGGCAACCATGCATCTACTTTTTATAAACTTATCTATTTTTTAAAAAAATCCCTCATCTCTTCCAAAATGCTCTGGAACTATATACACAGTTATCTCCTCTCGCATTAAATTAAATTAAATTGGATTTTTCTATTCGGTTCATCAATGGGGACACAAAGCGGCTTACAACAGCATTCTTCCCCTTCTCCATTTTATCCTCACGACAACCAACAGGGAAGGTCGTTTATGCTGAGAGCATGTGACTAGCCCAAGGTCACCCAGTGGGCTTCCATGGTAGAGTCAGGACCTGAACCCAGTTCTTCTGGATTCTACTCTAGCACTCTAATCACTATACCATGTTGGCTCTCTTTATCCTCACAGCAGGTTGATTATTTATTTGTTTGATTTTTTTTTTAGTCGCTGCTCACCTAAGGGGTCTCACGGAGACTTACAGCTCTTAAAACAGTCTGAGGTAGATTAGTCTGCAAGACAGAAACTGGGCCCAGGAAATCCAGGAATCTTCATGGCTCAGAAGAGGACTTGGCTTTCCCGGCATTCAAACCGTTAGACCATTCAGTCGCATTTAAACCTACATCAGACCAGCGATCACTCCACTGATTCAATTCAATTGTGAATATCGAATCTCAGTCCGTTTGTTCCTCCTCAGTCATGGAACGGATTGTCTCTGGTGATCATCAGTGTACAATGTTGACAAACGGTCATTACCTGTACTAAGCGTGAGGTTGTAGAAATGAAGCAGAGAGCGAGTGAAACCGTTATCTTAGTCTGTTGGGATAGAACAGTAAAACAATTACCCTGGTCACGCGGTTCCACAGCACTTTCTCTCAATTAGGAGAGAGCTTAATCCTCCTAGAACAGTAAAACAATTACCCTGGTCACACGGTTCCACAGCACTTTCAATTAGGAGAGAGCTTAATCCTCCCTCTCCTTTCCCTTTAATTCGTGAATTCTTGCCTGGTGGCCCATGAAAAACTGGCTTGCTCCTTGCCTGCCCACCCGCACTGCGGACACACCACGATGCCAACGCGAGGTTCTCTGGCTAAACATCATTCTTGCTCCCGACACTACCATTTCTTCTGAGCAGGGGAAATATCGTCCTGCTTATCCTGCCCTCCAGGTGAGCTAGGACTATAGCCTGCCTCAGAGCTTGAAGGGTGTGCCTGACAGGTTTATATGCTTGGAAACGGGGAGGAGGGGGAATAAACTCCTACAGGCCAGATGAACCTGGGTTACAGATGGCCGGCTGGCTGGTCTAAAGAGAAATCAGTGCAATGAAATCTTTGGATGGCATCACTTGCCTTTCCCCTCCCTTTGTTTCTGGCAGGTCTGCCACAGTCTGCAATATGCCGCAGTGCCCTGAATTTATTGGGCCAATAAAATTTTGGAACAGCCTTGTTATACTGAATTGAATTAACATCCATCATCTGCACACCTATGGACTTGTGCAGCTTCAAGAGCTCTTTACTACAATAATTTCCTTTAGCACTTACCTACTCTTTGCAAAAACGATGTGTCTTTTAATCTTATTTCCTATCTTGACTGTTATATGGAGATTGGCATTTCAGTCATGATGTGGCTTAACAGTTCTCTCCGTTTTGTTCAACTTGCCCATGGTGCTTTGTTTTGTTTTTAAATGGAATCTCTTTTTACTTTCCTATCCAAACCGATACACTATGCCTCGGTGAACCACAACTACTGAAGGAGAAGAGTTGGTTTTATACCGTGCTCTTACCACCCGAAGGAGTCTCAGAGCGGCTTACAATATCCTTTCCCTTCCTGTCCCCTCCCCACAACAGACATCCTGTAAAGTAGGTGGGGCTGGGAGAGTTCTCAGAGACCTGCTCTTGAGAGAACAGCTCTGAGTGAACTGTGACGGACTCAAGGTCACCCAGCTGGCTTCATGTGGAGGAGTGGGGAATCAAACCCGGTTCTCCTAGATTAGAGTCTGCTGCTCTTAACCACTACACCAAGCTGGCTCTCTGGTTGGTGATGGAAAGTGCCATCAGGTTCGAACTGACTTATGGCAATCCTGAAGGGTTTTCAAGGTAAGAGACTTCAGAGGTGGTTTGTCATTGCCTGCCTCTGTGTCACAAACCTGGTATTCCATGTTGGTCTCCAATCCAAATACTAGACAGGGCCAACCCTGCTTAGATTCCTTTCCGAGATCTGATGAGTTCGGGTTAGCCTGGGCAGGTCAGGGCGGCTATTTGTTAGGTCAGAGCCAGTTTGGTGTAGTGATTAGGAGTGGTGGACTCTAATCTGGGAGAACTGGGTTTGATTCCCCACTCCTCCACTTGCACCTGCTGGATGACTTTGGGCGAGCCATAGTTCTGTCAGAGCGGCTCTCTCAAGAGCAGTTCTCAAAAGAGCTCTCTCAGCCCCACCTAGGGAAGGGAAAGGGATTGTAAACCGCTCTGAGACGCCGAGTGAAGGGCGGGGTATAAATCCAATCTCCTCCTCCTCTTCTTCGTCGTCGTCACTGGAAGCAAATTTATGGTGAATAACTGAAGGTCCTTTACTGAGTAGCAACTTACAAAAGAATTCATGGCATTTATGGGACTCTTTAAAAGTAAAAAAGTAGCTGATACGTTCCGTAAGTAAATAAATCAAATCACTTTTGTAAGCCAATCAGTGACACTGTCCTGCCAAGAAGCAAGGATTTTACCACCAACACCCTTCTTTCCCGCATTTACAATCAGCTGTAAATATGAAGCAAAATTAATTTGAAGCCAAATGCATTTTAAGAAAAAAAAACAACCCAGCCAGTCTAGCCAGGGCACTTTGTCTATCTGTATCATATGCCAAGCAGAAAGGAATATTTCGCCATACCTCAGATGCAGCTGTATGGTAACACATCGGTTAGGGGTAGGGGTCCCAGCTTTGGGTTGGGAAATTCCTGGAGATTTGGGGAGGGGGGCAGAGCCTGGTGAGGGGAGATACCTCAGCAGGGTACAATGACATAGAGTCCACCCTCTAAAGAAGCCATTTTCTCCAGGGGAACTGACCTCCGTCCTCTGGACATCAAATGTAATAGTAGGAGATCCCCCGGTGTGATCTGGAAAGTGGCAAGTCTAGTTAGGGGCCCCATTTGTACCCACCCAGAAAACCAGCCTACCCAGTGGCCATAAGCCCACCATGAAATTACCATTTGGTAAAGAGTTTTAATCCAAAGTGTTTGGTCCCCCTGAAAGAAACAACAACCACAAAACATATGAGCCAAATAAAGAGGAGGAAGAGGAAGAAGAGGAGGAGGAAGAGGAAGAGATTGGATTTATACCCCCCCTTCACTCAGAGTCTCAGAGCGGCTTACAAACTCCTTTCCCTTCCCCTCCCCACAACAGACACCCTGTGAGGTAGGCGGGGATGAGAGAGCTCTTATTGAGAACTGCTCTTTCAAGAACAGCTCTGGCAGAACTATGGCTTGCCCAAGGTCATCCAGCAGCTGCGAGCAGAGGAAGAGAAGAGAAGAGATTGGATTTATACCCCGCCCTTCACTACCCGAAGGAGTCTCAGAGCGGCTTACAAACTCCTTTCCCTTCCCCTCCCCACAACAGACACCCTGTGGGGTAGGTGGGGCTGAGAGAGCTCTGATAGAAACTGCTCTTTTTTCAAGAACAGCTCTTATCAGAACTATGGCTTGCCCAAGGTCATCCAGCAGGTGCAAGTGGAGGAGTGGGGAATCCAACCCGGTTCTCCCAGATTAGAGTCCGCGCACTTAACCACGACACCAAACTGGCTCTCTTTTAGGGGAGTTCGTCCACCGTTCCCAGTCTTCCAGCTGAAAAAAATCCCTGACAAATTTCTAAAGAGCCTGAGGTTTCCTCAGAACAAAGTTTGGAACCATCAGCAAACACCAATACTCTGATTTCCCCCCAGTAGTTATTGTTTAGTACTTGAGAGCCAGTGCGGTGTAGTGGTTAGCGTGTCGGATTAGTATCTGGGAGACTTGTGTTCGAATACCCGCTTGTTCCATGGAAACTCACTGGGAAACCTTGGGCCAGTCACGCAGGCCGAATATACATTTGTCTTTCCCACCAGTGTCCCACCGGTGTCCCAGCCTTCTGACACCGTCTTTAAGATGTCTACATTTGAGAAAGACGGCATCACAGCGGCATGAAACTGATTTAAAAAGACAAATGTAGATTCGACCACAGTCTCAGCCTAACCTGCCTCACAGGGTTGTTGTGAGGATGAAATGCAGGGGAGGAGAATGATGTGCGTCCCCACTGGGGAGAACGGCGGGGTAGAAAAGAAAGAAAGAAAGAAAGAAAAAAAGAAAGAAAGAAAGAAAGAAAGAAAGAAAGAAAGAAAGAAAGAAAGACTATGTATCTCCACATTATAAAGCTGTAACTTTCTTCCCTGGTATTAGTTTTGTCAAATTCAAGTTCGTGTTCAGGAAATTTTCCTCTCTGACAGCTTCGGGGGGGGGGAGTCTTAGAGTCTTATTCCTATTCTGCCCAAACCTGCTTAATTTCTCCCTTTTCTTGCTCACTCCTTTTTGCTCCATTGTCTGAGACTGTACGTTTCAAAGATTAGAAATATTGCTCTGTATTGTAGCTTCCCGGAAAGACTTTGCCTCCTCAAATTAACCTTTGCAAGCTTCATTACTTTTCTGTCAACTTCCAAGGTACTAACGTAATCAGATATCCGAGGGCTCAGTGATCGTCTTCAGAGCACGTAAGCATCCTGGGGCAGAGCACAGAAGGGCCATTTCTGTGTGTGAGAGATCTCCCAGAATCCCCAGCTCCACTATTGGTAGCCGTATCTCTATTATGCATGAGGGTAAATTATTTTGGTTGTTTTCTGGGTTGCCAACTCCAGGTTGGGAAATTCCTAGAGACTGGGAGGGGCAGCCTGGGGGGAGTGGGTTTTGGGGCAGGGAGGGATCTCAGCAAGGTATAATGAAGAAGAAGAAGAGATTGGCTTTATACCCCGCCCTTCACTACTCGAAGGAGACTGGATCTACACCAAGCTGTCATAGAGTCCGCCCTCCCACGCAGCCCTTTTCTACAGGGGAACTGATCTCTGTTAGACTGAAGACCACCTGTAATTCCAGGAGAGAGGGGGCGGCTGCATGCCTTCCCTGAACTCCAAGCATGATTTCGCTGCTTGGAGATCAGACCAAGGCAGCCCCCGCTAGAACAACAGCATTTAAAAGGTTCCCTTTAAATGCTGTATTTCTAGCTGGGGCTGCCCGCACTTGATCTCCAAGCAGCGAAATCGCCACTTGGTGCTCAGGGATGGTGTGTGGCTGGGGGGCGGGCCCCG
>NW_015164681.1:375343-377428 GCF_001447785.1 Gekko japonicus
GAAGGAGGGGGGGAGCATGAGAGATGCAGCAGGCTGTTATATTTTCCACAAAAAGTGATTCAGCAAGCATCAAAGCCAGCAACACACCTCCCAGGCAAAAACTGTGTGTTCTCCAGAGAAGCCTTCTATAGAATTGTTGACTTGCGCACTGTAGCATTGTGAGCTTTGGGTGAGTACAGCAAGCAAGCTCTTTCTTTTCTTCCTGGTTACTATGTAAAGTATGTTTTGTTATATTGTATTTGTAATTCAGTTCCAGGAAAAATATGTCTGCCTGAAGAAGAATCTGTCGAAACACGCAATTTTTGCCTAGGAGGCGTGTTGCTTGCCTTGATGCTTGCTGAATCAGTTTTTGTGGAGAACATAACAGCCTGCTGCATCTCTCATCATTTACGACTGTTGCAGCCTTCATCAGTCTCTTATCAGGGGCAAGATAGTCTACAGCATTGGAATAGGTCTATGTAGCTGTGGACTTTTCTATTAGTAGGTACATAATGTTCTTTGGAGCTGCGGTGGCTCAAGTGGTTAAGATGCCGAACTGCAGGCTGTGGAAGGTCGGTAGTTCAGCCATTCGAGACCCGAGATTGCTGCATGACGGAGTGAGCTCCCGTCTCTAGTTCCAGCTCCTGCCAACCTAGCAGTTCGAAAGCAAGAAAATGCAAGTTGATAAATAGGTACCACTTCAGTGGGAAGGTAACAGCGCTCCGTGCGCCTTGGTGTTTAGTCATGCTGGCCATATGACCATGGAAACATCTTCGGACAGCGCTGGCTCTTCAGCTTGGAAACGGAGATGAGCACCGCAACCCTAGAGTCGGATTCGACTGGCTTTCAAGCAAGGGAACCCTTACCTTTACTAATGTTCTTTAGATTTTTGTATTATATGAATAGGTATAAGATACACTAGGGTCTCTATTGTATTTAAATCGATATATGAAGACACAAGTGCATATTAGTAGAGTGTGTTCTGTTCTAACACGGTGTTTCTTTACATTTGTCTAACTCTGCCGCGTTTCCCGTGTGTTTGTTGCTTGAACCTCCAGGTGGGGCCTGGAGTCCCCCCCAGAATTATGACACATTCCCAGACCACAGAGATCAGTAAACCCAGAAAAACTGCAGCTCCAGAGAATGGACTCTATGGCATTACATTCCTCCTGGGCTCCTTCCCCCACCCCCAGACTTCGCCCCAAAATCTCCAGGAATTTCCCTAGCCAGAATTCACGACCCTATCTGGCAGGGCTCTGGCTTCCATAGGGAAGTGTTGCTTTGTGGGAAAGGCCAGAGTTAGATTTACAGTAGCCTGGGCTAGCCTGATCTCGGAAGCTAAGCAGGGTTGGCTGTGTCTAGGGTTCGCATAGGAGACTTCCAAGGAATACCAGGGCTGTGATACAGAGGCAGGCAATGGCAAACCACCTCTGAGCACCTTCCACCACCATTATTTGTTCATATTGGCTTGTTCCAGTGAATAGACAAACAACCCTATTTTGGACAAACTGAAGTTTCTGAGATGCCGCGAAGGGCAGCCCCATGCAAAGTGTGTTATGGTAGTCTAGCTAAGAAGTTACACTAGCCTGGCTTAATGAAGCCAAGTCAGCTAGAGGGTCAGACATTTTACATAAGAGATGGAGCAGGAAAGAGGTGCTCCTGCCCACTCTACCCACGTGGATCTCCTGAAGAAATACAAAATCTGCCCCTCAGATTTCTCACACTCTATGCAGGAGATGAACTCACTTCATAGCAAGTGGCTGTAGCGATCCCTTACAGCACATCTGCATTACCAAGTAGCATCGCTTGCATCTTATCTGAATCCAGTTGCAGTTTGTTCCTTATTAAGGATGCTCATTGAGAGACACTCTAGTGCTGTGGCTGGCAACAGAGAGACCCAGGCTGAGATCCCCACTTGGCTATGAAACACTCTGGTAGCCAGTGTGCCCTCTAAGCTGAGTTAGTGTGAGCTAGCTCACAGTTTTTTTAGCCTCCGGCTCACACATTTTTGTCTCAGCTCAGGAAGGAGGGCTCCAGAGCAAACTAACGTATGCAGCGGCCAAATCGCTCGCTCACAGCTTTAATGCCAGTCGCTCACAAAGTAGA
>NW_015164681.1:377603-379022 GCF_001447785.1 Gekko japonicus
ACTTCTGGTGATGTCAGGGGGTGTGGCCTTATTACACACTTCTGGTGATGTCAGGGGGTGTGGCATATGCTAATGAGTTATGCTAATGAGTTCCCCTAGCTCTTTTTCTACAAAATGACCCCTGCTCACAAGACTCCACAGCTTAGAGGGAGCGCCAGTCACTTTGTCTCATTCTGTCCGGCGTCACAGGGTGGTCACGAGGGTAGAACGGGGAGAGAACGAAGTGTTTGCACCCCTACGCTCTTTGGAGAAAGAGTGAGTTGAAAACGTGACAGGGACAGGGACTTTGGACAAGGCTCCCAAGATTCCCTGGAACACAGTTCGAAAACCACCGGATTAATAAAATATAAGCACTGCGGTATGGTTCCACTCCCCCACTCCCTTCAGGACAATAGAAAATGGAAGCACACAATGACTTTCCCGCTTGATGCCATTAGCATTCTGGAGCTGGACTTTGGTCGCAGAACTTGTCAGGGGGCCTCCCGACTAATGCAGCCCTCCTCTATCCCTCGCCGGGGTGTCAAAACAGGTCAAGAGCCTCTCCTCGCAACAGCCTCCGGCCCAAAAAGAAACGTTCTGGTCGGAATCACCTAGAGAACGTCCACGTGTCCCCCCCCCCCTTTATGCAGAAGCTCATTTGCCATCATCCCTCCTGGTGAATATTAATCACCGCTTGGAGCTGGAGTGGGTCTTTCTGGAAAGGGAAATTGCTTCCTGGCCCGGCCACCAGCGTCTGCGAGGTTCTGCCTTCTGCCTTCAGTGGTTCTCTCTTGGCAGCTGTGAAAAACAGCCGCAGCCTCAAAGTTCAGCTCGGCCAGGCATGGCAGGGTCAGTCAATTAAAGCAGAGGAAGGGGTGGAGGGAGGGAGGGAGGTGTTCAGGGTGAAGAAGGCTGGAGGGGAGGGGAGGGGAGGGGAGGGGGGGACTGCAGTGTGACCACAGCCCCGGCTCAGTCTCTCATGGCAACCACCTCGGCCGGCTTTTGTCTTTACGCCCTGCTTTGTAATTAAGTGTTAAATGGAAGTCCTCCACAAGCCAGCTCGCACTTCCTCCCTGATAAAACTTAAGACTTGTATTAATCTCCTGGCCTGACAGTCCGTTCGAGAATTTCCCTCAGGAGATAAACACGCACCTAAGCAAAGCACAGGTGACAAAGAGGTGGCGTTAAAGTCTAGGGCTGCCCAGTGTCAAATGTTACACTTGGTCAAAACACACACACACATATGTAGGCCGGAGTGAGAATGACCGCATTTGGATGCGAATGCTGATACTTCCAGACAAAAAGCAACGTACAGAAAATCGCAGGAGGTCTCATAAATGCGACTGTTAGCATTTGCCTGAAAAGAAGGGACCTTTATTTCTCTATTTTTTTTATTCCAGTATTCATCTGGAACTGTCAGCATTCATGTGTGAAGAGCGT
>NW_015164681.1:379035-392337 GCF_001447785.1 Gekko japonicus
GGCTGTACCACACAGGTGCCCATACATAAGAGTCTCCTGGCCCCACCTAGAGTATCGGTAGTACATTGGCAGATGGAGGGGTGGCTCCCATGGGGTCCTGTGGAGGAGATGAGAGTTGGACTGTCGGCTTCCCCATTGACATCCTTGCCCACTCCAGCACAACAAAAGCCCCCTCTGCCCCATGTTAACACTTTCCTAATTATGTACCATAGTTCAGAGAGAGTTCTTGCTGGGGTAGCTCATTTCCAGTTCATTTGCTCCAAACTGAAGACCCGAAAATGAAATGAATACAGACATATTAATACTTCATAATTGCTGAATATTTTAATGATAATGTAGCCAGTGTACTGTTGGAAATATGTGTGTTGCAAGGTCTAAAATTCAGTCATTATAGGGTTAATGTGTGTTTACCTTGTGTGCTATTGTTTAGACTGACCTGGAAAGGAACTTGGCACAGAGCCAATGGAGAGAAAGCCCAGGAAACTGAAGCCTGCTTACTAAGAATCATTGGTCAATACATTCAGGTAATTTCCTTCTAGGGGTCAAGAAGAAAAAGAAGAATAATCTCCATTGTTGTAGACCATGTGGTCAAAGTGTAATGATGTAGTTTTAGGTGTCTTTGTTGTTTTGTAGATTTCCTGTGAACCCTTCCCCTTAGAAATAAAGATTTTTACATAGAAGAAAATGCCCCCTCTCCTCTCCAGTGAAGCCTTTTACATAGAAGAAAATGCCTCCTCTCCTCTCCAGTGAAGCCAATTTTCCCAACATGTATGGGGGGGGGGATCTAAACAACTATAACTGAAGATAGATCAAGATCGGTAGCCGCATTAGTCTGTCTGTAGCAGTAGAAGAGAGCAAAAGTCCAGTAGCACCTTAGGGACTAAAAAAATATGTGGTATTTGAAGAAGTGAGCAGTGACTCATGAAAGCTCATACTCTGCCACATATTTTGTTAGTCTTTGAGGTGCTACTGGACCCTTGCTCTCTTTTATGAATATAACTGAAATAAATTTAGCTGTGCATAAAAGGAAGAAATCGTGAGTTATATTTATTTTTTAATTGAATTCGTCTGTGCCCTACCTGTTTCCTCACAATAACCCAGTGCGGTAGTACAAAGTTTGAGTCCAGTGGCACCTTTAAGACCAACAAAATTTAATTCTGGGTATAAGCATTCGTGTGTGCACACACACTTCTTCAGATTCTTATACCCAGAATTAAATGGTGTTGGTCTTAAGTTTGACACTCGTCTCAAACTTTGTTCTGTTGCTTCAGACCAACACGGCTACCCCACCTGAATCTACCAGTGAGGCAGGTAGTGACTGAGAGAGTGTGACTGGCTCAGGGTCACTCAGCAAGTTTTCTTGGCATGAGTGAGAGCCAGTTTGGTACAGTGGTTCAGAGTGTGGACTCTAATCTGAGAGGACCAGGATTGATTCCCCACTCCTCCACATGCAGCTGCTAGTGTGACCTTGGGTCAGTCATAAGTTCTTTCAGAGCTGTTCTTTCAGGAGCAGTTCTCGAGAAAGCTCTCTCAACCGCACCCACCTCACAGGGTGTCTGTTTGGTCCACCAGCAGGGCCAGAACTCCAGAAGACCTCCAACTGTTGCTCCCCAAGCACCAAGAATACAGAGCATCACCTCCCCGGGCATAAAAACATAAGAGAAGCCATGTTGGATATGGCCAATTACCCCTCCATTCCAACACTCTGTGTCACACAGTGGCCAAAAATACCAGGTGCCCTCAGGAGGTCCACCAGCGTGGCCAGAACTCCAGAAGCCCTCCCACTGTTGCCCACCAAGCACCAAGAATACAGCGCATCACTGCCCCATATTCAGGAACTGGACAAATCTTTGGGGCACCACAGCTGTCCTGCTCCAAGTGCAAACAGCTGATCACTGAAGGGAAGATCAGGAGGGTCTTGTCTTGCTGATTTTCTCTTTGAGGAACCCCTGAGTTCCCTAAAACACTGCCTGAAAACCACTGAGACATCTACCAGCAAGTGGTAAAATCGGCATACAGAATGAAAGCAAAGATACTGGAGACGCGCCCCCTTCCCCCACACAACTATTTCACAATCACAGTCCTACAATGCAGAAGTAACTTTCCCTTTCTGCTATGAAAACATGCTTTGACAATCTTGTAATATCAGCAATTCAATTTAACAACTCTTCAGCCAACGCACCATTACTTTTGAAAAATCTTGTTATTGGGCTCAAGCATATCTCTCTGTGGAATAAACACACAGTAAAAAGCGCCTCTTCCTCTATCCTCACATCTGGGACCAAGATCTGAAATGTTCCTGCATTAGTGGGCTGAAATGAAATACTGATATGAAGCAGGCAAACGACGGAGGGAAATAAAGCATGGGCGGAACGGAGAAGGCGTCAGATCGGAGAAGTCCAGATAAGGAAATGCCGCATAAAAACGATCGTATGATTTTCTGCATACCACAGTGCAATAGCCATAAACTTCATTAAGGCTGAAATCCATTGAACTCAGTAGGGCCTATGTTTTTTAAAAAATGAAATTGCAGAGATTGCTCCATTATTCATGTGGGGTTAGTACAGCAAATTAAGCAGCAGTCAACAACACTGATGCAAAATATGTGTTTGACATGACTGCTCTGAATTATTGCTATTATTATTATTGGGTTGGATCCTAAGGTGTTGCTTTGTGGTGTGACAGCCATCTCACCAACAGAACGAAGCCCCTGCTGACAGAGGATGGGATGGCACTGATTCGTCCTTCCTAATACAGACCTGTACGGTGGTCCTTCGCACTGATCCTGAAGGTCCCTGAGACCTAGAGCTGCCAACTGCAGGTTGGAAAATTCCTGGAGATTTAGAGGTGGCCCCCTAGAGAAAGCTCGGTTTGTGAGGGGTAGGACCTCAGCAGGATATAATGCCATAGAATCCACCGTACATATAAGCCATTTTCTCCGGGGGATTGCTGTCTGTAGTCTGGAGATGAGTTGTAATTCCAGGGGATCTCCAGGCCCCACCTGAATGTTGGCAGCCCTATTAAGACCCCCCAAGAACACGGTTTGTAGGGGCTTAGTGGGAAGCCACAGAAGGCAGGGGTCAGGAAGTGTCACTCCATGAACTTTATTGGAAGTACAGAGGATCCAACCCATAGTGCCATCAATGTATAGAGTGGTTTACAGAGGAAGATAGATAATGGGTGCGTTCAGACGGAAAGCTAATCCCACCATTATGCTGGCTCAAATTTGATCCCGATCTTTTAAATCCATCCTCGCACGACCAGACATCCCCTGGGGGAATCGCCTTACCGTGTGCTGCTTCCACTGTGGATTGTCTAGATGGCATCCACTAAAGGAGGCACATGCAGTGGGGTGTTTTGTTTTTTGTTTTTTAAAAAAACTTTTTGCGCATGCACATAGGCATGATATTGCGGACTTGTTTATCCGCACATGCGCAGAATCAAGATTTTTAAAAAATGGCCATCCCGAATGGGCGCAATTTTTAATTGCACACTGGAACGATCAGACAGGGGAAAGTCCGCGAGTGGCCCATCGGAACCGAAAACTCCAGATTTAAAGTCGTATCTATTTAGTACGACTCCGAGGTGCAGCAAAACAGGATGCTCATGGAAGAGGGACGTTTCCCAGATGTTGATGTCTGGACATTACATTTAAATCCATGAGGCACCCGTGCCTCGCGCGGATCTAAACAGCCATCTGAACGCACCCAATGACCTCAACAATTATAATCCAGTAGCAAATATCGTCCTCTTGGGCAAAGATGCTCATGTAGGTGGTGGCCTTGTAACTTTGGAGTGTCTTGGATGAGACCGATTATCTGCACCCACTTTCAACTGTGTTTCAGTTTTGGAACTTAATAGCAAAAAGCCCAGTAGCACCTTTAAGACTAACAAACTTTATTGTAGCATAAGCTTTCGAGAAACACAGCTCTCTTCTGACTCTGTATCTGAAGAAGTGAGCAGTGACTCACAAAAGCTCGCACCCAGTCATAAATTTTATTCATTTTTAAGCTGCTACTGGACTCTTGCTCTTTTCTACTGTACAAAACAAAGGAGTGTCGCTAAGGCAAACCCAGGGACAGTGTTTCAAGAAGAAGAAAAAGAAGAAGAGGAGGAGGAGAAGGAAGAGACTGGATTTATATCCCGCCCTTCACTACCCGAAGGAGTCTCGGAGCAGCTTACTATTGCCTTCCCTTCTTTTTCCCCACAACAGACACCCTTTGAGGTAGGTGGGGCTGAGAGAGCTCTTTGAGAACTGCTGCTAAGAGAACAGCTCTGAGAGAACTGTGACTGACCCAAGGTCGCACAAACAGCTGCATGTGGAGGAGTGGGGAATCAAACCTGGTTCTCCCAGATTAGAGTCCGCACTCTAGTTGTGCCAGTCTAGTTGTGCTCTAAGTAGACCAGGTTCCCCCTTTCCTTTGAGCCTTTGAAACAATTACATCTATTTTGCCCCACCTCTCTCAAACAAATACAACTGTATGTGTTATAATAGTTCTTATGAGGAACAGAACAGAAAATAATCACAACTTGGAAATATGCTCGTTGTTTGCAATTTAAAGTTAGGCAATTTGCTGTTCTCATTGCTGCTGGGATAATCACTGAATTTTGTATTCTTGGTCTCCTTGCTCTGTTCCTTGGATGTCTTATGCCATATGATTACATTCCCCCCCCCTTCGCTTTCTTTACTCTGTTAATCTGCCTTGAGTCTCAGTGAGAAAATGAGGCTATAAGTAAGCTAAATGAATAAATAAACTTGCACCCCAGAGCACGGCTGTTTTGTTTTGTTCGGTTTTTTTTAATCAAAAGCAGGTCTTTTGACCTCTTTCCACTCAAAATTCCTTCTTTTCTCCCTCTCTGGGGAAAGACCAATGCTAATCAAATCAGTCCCCCTTTTTCCATGTTTAGTCAAAGACCCTTGTGAAAGACACCTGCTAGCTATTCCACACTCGCCCTTTTAAACAAAACAGCACAATTGATATTCCTCGGATTCTCTTGCTTTTGCCCTGCGATGGCTGTCAGGCCCGAAAGGGATGTGGTGCCCCCAATTTCTGCAGGTAAAGATGCCAACAGGCTGGCTTCAGATCAGACGGCCACAAGGCATGACTTCAGCCAGCCAGTCTCTCTTGCAAATATACGCTGGAACAAAATTTTAGTTTAAATGAAAATGAGATTGTTATTCACACGCGGGTCTGATTCCCTAGCCCCCCAAACCTCTGTCAACATGAGAACTGCACAGAAATTTAGCACTAAGTGACTGCAGGGCTATTTTTGGGCAGGAACGCACAGGAATGGAGTTCCAGCTGGCTCCAGAGTTGGCCACGCCCACTACAGCCAAAACCTCTACGTGCCTGGCTACAGAGGGAAGGCCTGGAGAGCGACCCTCCCCCCTGGTGACTCCGAGGTGGGCAGGCCAGGGGGGCCTTGGACGGATCGGGGAGTGCCTTCCCTGGCCTGTCCAAGGGCCAGCTTGCGTGGGCTCCCCGTAGCCGTGGGGCACCCGGGCAAGCCAGGGGAAGGCAGTTTAAACTGCCTTCCCTTCCTTTCAAGGGGGGGCTTGGCTGGACTCCCCGCAGCCAGGCAAGCCAAGGGAAGGCGTGGGAGTGTGGCCTAATACGCTAATGAGCTGCACTGTCCAGGATGTGGCCTAATAGGTTAATGGGTTTCTGCTGTTGGGTGTGGCCTATTATGCTAATGAGTTCCTGCTGGGCTTTTTCTACAAAAAAAGCCCTGGTTGACTGTATTTAGGGTTGCCAGTTCTGGGCTGGGCAATACCTGGATATTTTGGGGGTGGAGCCTGGGGAGGGCGGGGTTTGGGCAGGGGAGGGGCCTCAGCAGGGGACGGTTCCATCGAACCCATCCTCCAAATCAGCCACTTGCTCCAAGGAAACTGATCTCTATTGCCTGGTAAAAGGTAAAGGTTCCCTTCCTCGAAAGCCCATCGAGTCCGACTCTAGGGTTGCGGTGCTCATCTCCGTTTCCAAGCCGAAGAGCCAGCACTGTCCGAAGACGTTTCCATGGTCATGTGGCCGGCATGACTAGATGCCGAGGTGCAGGGAACGCTGTTCCCTTCCCACCGAAGTGGTACCTATTTATCTACTTGCAATTTCTTGCTTTCGAACTGCTACGTTGGCAGGAGCTGGAACTAGAGACGGGTGCTCACTCCGTCATGCGGCACCCGGGTCTCGAACTGCTGGACTACCGACCTTCCACAGCCTGCAGTTCAGCATCTTAACCACTTGAGCCACCGCAGCCTGGAGATCAGTTATAATTCCAGGAGATCTCCAGGCCCTACGTGGTGGAGGCAGGCTGGGCAACCCTGTGTAAGCGCAATCACATTTCCAGTCTGCACCCCAGGAAACAGGGCACTTACGGTGATCATGTTGGACAACTGGAAACCGCGTTGCTTTTCTCTGTTCTGGTACCTAGCTGAACATCCTGGTAGGTACAAACATAAAATATATTATAATGAGTCTGTGCATCTGTCAAAGCTTATGCCACGGCAACTCTGTCAGTTTTTAAGGTCCCATGGGACTCAGCTCTGGTTGCTTTTTTGCTCCTGTGGACTCATACGAACACATCTGTTTACCTTCCTTCCAATGTTCCCTCTAAACTGTGGAGTCTTATGAGCAAAAATCCAACTTTGTGAGCCACTGGCATGAAAGCTGTGAGCGAGCAATTTGGCTACTGCATAAATCAGTTTGCTCTGGAGCCCTCCCTTCCTGAGCTGAGACAAAAATGTGTGAGTCGGAGGCTAAAAAACTGTGAGCTGGCTCACACTAACTCAGCTTAGAGGGAACACTGCTTCCTTCATATAACTTAACTAGTTTTGTCGCCAATGTGGTGTTAATCGCTGCAGACTAGAAATATGTCTCAGGTCAACAGACAAAGGTTGACCCAGGGCGATTCGGCATCTAGCATTCGCTCCACATTTTCTTAACTGGGAGGGAAAAGTGCAGCTCAAAACCACATTCAAATACCCCAGGGCAATGCCGTACAAGCTGCAAAGTCACCCCGAATGGCCATAAAATGCCCATAAATCTATGCAGAAGGTACCATAAAATCCGATGATTAAAGAAAATGAGAGCGGCATGGAGTGTGGGGGCTACCAAAGAAATACCAAAGGAAGTGAAAGCAGCATGCAATGCAGAGGGGAATTTCTGTTCCAAGGTGCATTTTGTGAAACGGCGGAGGGAAAAGCCAATACAGAATCAGCCCCAGAGGTTCAGAAGCGGGAAGGAAGAAATGGGAGAGACAGGGAAGAGACCCCCCTCCATCCAATTTCCCATTCATCACCCTGCCCTTCATTCTGCAGGGGAAGGGAATTTATAGGGACAGACACTTGCCAGTAAATGTGCTCAGGATTTCCGCTCAGAGCCGTTGCAAAAAGGGGAGAAAAATATCTTGTTTCAACAAGCCACCTGAATCTCTCTCTCTCTCTCTCTCTCTCTCTCTCTCTGGACAGAGCGTCTTGTGTGCAAAGGCCACGTTTGGAGCTCAAGCCTGGCTTTGTTTGCATTGATTCCCTGCTCATCCAGCGCTGCAGTAAGTGGTTTTGCATATTAACTAAGTGCACAGTAACCTTCCTTTACCTCCTTCCCCGCCCCGCCTCCTCCCACCCAGCCTCAGGAATCAACACCATGGCGCTGCTGTAAAATACTCGGAGGAAACTGCCAGGAGGTTGCTATGGCAACTGGTCCTGCTTTCAGCAGCTGCCTTCCCTGGTTCCAGCCGGGAGGGGAAAAAAAGGGGAAAGGGGAGGGAGAACCTGGGGAGAACCAGGCAGTTCTCTGATCAGAAGTTCAGATAAAGAAGGGTCACTGTAATTTTCTGGCGCAGATTAAAAATAACCCGGCAGATGTGGAAGCTAGAAAGCCATTAACAGCCAGCCTAGGTAACGGTCCAGAGTTGGGAAAGTCTTTTTTGAGTTTCATGTAATTGCAGATCATTAGGGATCATATCTTACTGCTCTGTGCATCTTCCTCCTAATTTCATTCGTAGGCACTCGGGTCTCAAGATAAAATTTTCCAAATCTGCCCTGTGGAGAGCTCGGGTACCTCAGCCGGGCTTTGGACAAAGAGGAGAAGAAGCAAACCCCGGATGTCCGGAAGCATCTAAGGCACCCCTCTTTCCAGAGTCTGTCAGATGAAAGCAGGTATTCTGTTTTAAGGGGAAGAGGAGCCCATCGTGGTGGGAAGGCAGTCGACTGGAAGGAACGCGCTTCCTCGGCGAGGTCACCATTTTGGAAAATCCCCGCAGGCCAAGCTGAACGGGACATTTGCGGTCCTCATGTCCACCATATGTTTAGATAATGCAAGGCCGCTGAGGTGTGTCTTCCAGAAGACAAAATGCACATGAGTGCGTGAGGCTGAGCTTTTCACCACCACCTCATTTCTCTGCAGTCTGCTTGATGCCAGGTTTTTTTCCCCCCTTCCCAGTCCAAAATCTGAGGTCTCCAGCATACAGAATGTGATAGAAGCAGGGGTCAATTCCTGCAGGAGCGCACAGGAGCGGAGCTCTGGCAGTAAAGAGCCCAGGGGGCGGGCACATGCAACAAGCCCCGCCCCCTGCTCCCAGCAGCCCTCAGTCAGAGCAAGAAGCAGCCAGGTAAGTTGCAGAGCTCCCCCCAGCCCCCTGGTCCAAAACAGTCCAGTAGCACCTTTAAGACCAAGTTTTATTCAGGTACAAGCTCTCCCTCCTCTGCAGGGACAGATCTGCACATTCTCCCCCCCCCCCAATAGCTGCCTGAGTGGTGGGTGTTGCCTGCTGACACACTTCCGGTGATGTCAGGGGGTGTGGTATATGTAAATATGTTATGCTAATGACTTATGCTAATGAGCTCCTGCACCTCTTTTTCTACGAAATGACTCCTGGATAGAAGTCTGAGGTAGCGACATGTGCTGTTCCATTTCAGACTGCTGGTGTGGAGAGTCACATTTCTAAGGCTTTCCCTGTGTAAAAATTGCCTTCAGTTTTTTTTTTTAAGTAGCGCATCAGGGAGACAGAGCCTAGCTTTTTGGCAGCTGTGCTAGTTTTCTATTCCTTAGGGATTATTGAAGTAAACCAGATTTGGAAAAATGTCATCCGACCCTCAGTTTGAATTGGTACAGTCCATTCTACCACCTCAGGTCAGGACTTCGCCACCACATTCTGCTACCTGTCTAGATCAGGCTCAATATAGAAAGTGAGCTGTGCTGGGCCGGAAAATGGCCACATCGACAGAAGGAGGATGAGGGAAAGGCAAGACTCATCTCCCCTCATACACGTTCCCCTCCACTGTAAAAAAATAACAATTACACACATTTTCCCCACTTTTTATGTGGACAGGGAAAATACAGGAGTAAGCAAATGAGGATGTTCTGGTCACAGCTAATCGGCTCCTGTGAAACCCTCCGGCAGGATAGGAAACTTTTATGATGGATCCGGACCACGTACGAGAAGGACAATTTCGTGTGGTAAATTTAGTGTCCGGCCCCATACCACACTGCTGATAATTATGGGGTCTCCAAGATTACAGAAGATGTCTATTGAATTTTTTTTAAAATGTGTTTCTTTTTTTGTGTGTGTGGTAAAATTACACGTGGCCTGGGAGAATTAGTTATTTATGCAATGGGAAACAAATCACAAATTCAGCCCATAAAGCTGTGGGGGCTTCACCATAGGCCAGAGGTCCCTAGTCTTTTTGAGTCTGTGGGCACCTTTAGAATTCTGACACTGGGTGGTGGGAGCAACCACAAAATGGCTGCCACATGAGGCATAACCAACCAACCCCCCACAAGAAGTCCAGGTGATGGGGAAAAGGAATTGCACTGGGAAAGAGAAAGACAATGAAACCAACACTGTGGTTATTTTAATTGGCACAGCCAATCAGACCTCTAGTGATCAATCGGAAGCCAGGCTGGGCAGAAGCCCCATCTTGCCCCCACCCCCTTTCTTAAAACACTGGGCAGATGATTGGCACCATGTGCCCATGGGCACCACGCTGGGGAACCCTGCCATAGCTACTAAATGTTCCTTTCTGCCCCTTTACCCTTTCTCTCTCCTTTCCCATCAGCTATCACAAAGCTTCTTAAAATGTGGTCCTTGGTGGAGTTTTGGGTGGTCCCTGAAACCACACTGAAAGGAATTGAGGGGAAAGCTGGACTTCTTGTTAAAAAGAGAGTGTGCAGTTTCCAGAAGAAGCTGAAGAGGCAGCCCACTTTTCAGTCGAAATGGAAACTGGAAAAGCAGCTTTCCTCTTCAGCAGTGCAAACGTCTGCACTGGAGACTTCAAATGAGTGCTCAGCTTTGTACGCAGTTTTCCTCCGTGCATGTGATGTGGCTTTCTTTGATCATGGTCAAAAAGGGGAAATGCCACAGTGGAGTTTTCAGTTCAGAAGACATTTTTTTTAAGCATTTTCTTACAAAGTGGCTGTGAGGTAAGAACATTTTGTGGCATGTAAAGAACAAGTGAAAGTATGACCCTGACGGCAAGGTGGACAAGTACAAGGCACGCCTAGTCGCAAAAGGCTTCTCAGAAAAATTTGGAATAGACTTTTCAGAGACTTTTGCACAGGTTGTAAGCTACACATCCTTCAGGACACTTCTAAGCATAGCAGCCTCAAGGGGCATGCATATTGAACATTTGAATGTCAAAACTGCTTTTCTGAATGGAGACCTGAATGAAGAGATCTACATGGAACAACCAGAAGGATTCTCAGCAGACGGCCACATGACCACGGAAATGTCTTTGGACAGCGCTGGCTCTTCGGCTTTGAAACGGAGATGAGCACCGCAACCCTAGAGTCGGATTCGACTGGCTTTTGAGCAAGGGAACCTTTACCTTTTAAAAGAACAAGTAAACCAAACTATTGCTCCTCAGCATGTGAACTATGAAACCAAGTAAATAGAAGTCTCAGCAGAGTTTGCCCCTCAATTAGATAGCCGTTTCCAAAAATCAGTGACTACAAATCAGTTAGCAGTACTTACCTCCAGAAAGGAGAAAAATGAAATGGGAAGCTAGACTTGATCGTGGGCTTTTCAGAGTGGGGAGCCCGCAGAGTTAAGAACAAAGCCAAGTGCATAAATTAATTTCTTTCAGAGTTTTGCTGTTGGGTGTTCTTTTAAAAAGGGCTGCATTATATATGTGTGCTCATAAGTTTAAGTGACGCGCTGGCACTCAAAGCCATGGCATTGCTCCCTTGTGTCTCCTTAATAGAGCTCATGGCTCTAGTTGATATGCGTAATGTAATACAAAAAGGAGACAAAAATGCCAGTTCTCTGAGGAGACTTGTGGTTATTGAAATACTTGACCTAAAACAGTTACCCAAGGGCACCAGAATTAATTGTGCTTAGCATTACGTTCATAGACCGGAGGAACTCTCTGGTAAAAGGGGGGGGGGAAGGAAGAGAGAGAAGCCAGCCACAACAGGTGACAGAACTGGAAAGAGAGAAGCAAGACAGTCAATGGAAGAAGAGATAAAACTGGGAAATGGTGGAGCAGGTAGGAGACATCACCGTTTAGGAAAGACGACTGAGGTGGACTTTCTGCAAGCAACTGCAGACTGACTTCAAGGGAGAGGCAAGGGAGAGTCACACCATAGAGAAGGAGGAGGAGATTGGATTTATACCCCGCCCTTCACTACCCAAAGGAGTCTCAGAGCGGCTTACAAACTCCTTTCCCTTCCCCTCCCCACAAGAGACACCCTGTGAGGTAGGCGGGGCTGAGGGAGCTCTTTTGAGAGCTGCTCTTTCAAGAACAGCTCTGACAGAACTATGGCTTGCCCAAGATCATCCAGCAGCTGCAAGTGGAAGAGTGGGAAATCAACCCAGGTTTCCCCAGATTAGAGTGTGTGCACTTAACCACTGCACCAAACAGGGTATAAGCTTTTGAAAGTTTGGGGGGCTTTGTCTCTCGAAAGCTTATACCCCAATAGTGTTGCCAGATCCAGGCTGGGAAACTCCTGGCAATCTGGAGGTGGAACCTGAGGAGGACAGGGACTGCAAGTCAACATGCCTGGACATGGGGGGGGGGGCACGATGACACTGCATCACTCTAATTGTGTATGGGTGTTTTCTCCTTGAATGGGATGCCTCTCTTTGTCTTAACCTGGGAGCGGCCCTCTGGCCCTTCCTCTCTCTCCCCCTTTGTCTTTCACTCTCTTCACATGGCCTTCCATGGAGACACATGGGAAGGACAGGGACTTCAGCAGCGTACAGTACTCTAGAGTCCATCCTCCACAGTATCCATTTTCTCCAGGGGAAGTGATCTCTACTGTAATGTATTCAATGAGCTGCCATTGAATGCATAATGTGTTATGAAATCATCTAATTGACTTGCCATGTAAAACTTCGTCCTGGGCTAGGATCCAAATCCATCCAATCGCACTGCTAGCCCAGGAAGAACCAACCAATCACTGGTCAGCAAGCTCCCTGAGCGGGAACGTCCGTGATTGGTCCTTATGTATACAACCTTATTGGTCGATAATTGTATAGTAGGCGTGGCTACATTAGCCGGGAGCGTTTAAAAAGGGAACAGCTTTAATGCAAGAGCTGTTCTGGCTATCAGATGTTGATCCGTGTTGGAGTTGTGTTCGAGTTGTGGAATAAAGCTGAATCTTTGCTGAAAATCACTCTCCGACTACTTCGTTAAGCGAGCGTCTTAACATCTATAGTCTGGAGATCAGCTGTAATTCATGGGAACCCCCAGGTCCCACCTGGAGGCTGGCAACCCTGCACCCTGAAAATCTTGCTGTGACTAGGCTCAATTCTAGTCGTTCTATTGCAGACCAACATGGCTGCCTTCTGAAATGATCTTCAAGGGAGAAAGAGAGCTCAGTGTTCTTCTCGGGGGTAGTCTTAGCTAATGGTAACAGGGCCAGCTTCCCTGGATCCCATGCTTGGGAGGGGGTCCCAAATGTCCATGGCCCCACCAGTGGGCAGAAAAGAAGGAAAACAGCAAGTTTTCACCACCACTGCTTGTACCCATCCTGTTCAGAGCTTGGGACACCCACTTGCCCGTGCCAGCCACTTACGCCTGCCTTATCCAGGGCCAGGGGTCATTTCGTAGAAAAAGAGGTGCATGAGCTCATTAGCATAACTCATTAGCATAACTTAGGCCCTGTTCATACGAGCCCATTTGGGCCGGGAGCGGGACGGAACGGGGGCGGAGCAAACCGGCGCGATCCCACCTCAACATCTGGGGAGCGTGCCGGATCCGTCCCGGTTCCGTCCCTTCCAGCGTTGCTCCGTGGCGAAAAAGAACCACCTCCCGAGGTGGTTCTTTCTGAAGGGCCGCAGCAACGCTGGCCGTGGGATCGCCGG
>NW_015164681.1:392367-406175 GCF_001447785.1 Gekko japonicus
TCTCTAGTTCCAGCTCCTGCCAACCTAGCAGTTCGAAAGCAAGAAATTGCAAGTAGATAAATAGGTACCACTTCGGTGGGAAGGTAACAGCGTTCCGTGCGCCTTGGTGTTTAGTCATGCCGGCCACATGACCATGGAAACGTCTTCGGACAACGCTGGCTCTTCGGCTTTGAAACGGAGATGAGCACCACAACCCTAGAGTCGGATTCGACTGGCTTTCGAGCAAGGGAACCTTTACCTTTACCTTTTTACACCCCCTGACATCACCGGACGTTTGTCAGAAGGCAACACCCACCGCTTAGGCTCCACTGGACTATTTTGGATTGCTAGCTATTTGGGGGGGGGGGACCTGCAGATCTGTCCCTGCAGAGGAGGGAGAGCTTGTACCTGAATAAAACTTGGTCTTAAAGGTGCCACTGGACTGTTTTGGACTGGGGGGCCAGGGGGGGCCCCTGCAACTTACCTGGCTGCTTCTTGCTCTGACTGAAGGCTGCTGGGAGCAGGGGGTGAGGCTTGTTGCAAGTGCTAACCCCCTGGGTTCTTTACTGCTGGTGCTCTGCTCCTGTGTGCTCCTGCAGGAAATGACCCCTGTCCAGGGCTGAGGCAGTCACTGCTTCAGTCCAAGGTTCGTGCAGCTGGCTTCCAGTGACAGCGCCTACCTACCTCACACAGGGCAGGGGCCACCCCTTGACTGGCCCTGAGAGGGGTGGGCAGTGGAGGTAGCAGGATTTCCGATGCCCCATCCTGGACTTTTGCCCAAGACCCCAGAATCACTAAAACTATCGCTATCTCTTCAGAGACCTTTGGTATCCATGATTAAGAACCTGCCGTTTCTGAGCTTGACGGAAGATATTGCCTCCGCTGCTGCTAATCAAGTTTTCTTTGTGACTCAAAGACACAAATGGTTCTCATGAGTTGTTTATATGAAAAGAACACAATGCCACAAAATCCCATCATTTTAAGCCCCTTTCACATTAGACCAGACACCGACAGGGTTTCTGTGCAACCAGACTTCTCCAAGGCTCCAGTGAGAAGAAAGATCTCAAATTCCTGCTAACTGGGAATCACTTTGAAGTGCAAAGCTAAACATTCAACTCGGCCTCACTCACGTTCCCTTACTGTCCCCAACGAATGCCCAGGTAAGAGTAAGCTTTTCGGTAAACGTCAGTATATTTGCAATTAGTGAACGTTGAGCACAGAGAGTGACCAGGTACAACCCACAACTGTGGTTATTCCAAGGAGTATTTTTGGTTTCTGAGATTTCCTTCGGAACAGTCTACTTCTGTTTGCAGTTTCTTTGCTTAGAGATGGGCTGGATGAAATTTCTCTTTGTTTTGGATGCTTCTGCAAACATCTATCCTGGGATACAGAGTGGTATAGATCTCATCAGATCTCGGAAGCTAAGCAGGGTCGGAACTTAGATGGGAGGCCACCAAGAAAGACTTTGCAGAGGACGGCAATGGCAAACCACTTCTGTTGCCTTGAAAACCTTCTGGGGTCACAGAAAGTTGGCTGTACCTTCACAGCACTTCACACACACACACACAAACCCCATGCTATCTCTTATTTGTTTTTCTTGTGTAGTTCTCTGGTGTGTAGTGGACCTGGATATTATTTTTAATCTCCATCGCAATTTTGTTGCCAATCTGTTTTGCTTATTTTATTAACATTTTTATACTGTTTTGTTTTTATTATTAACTTGTCACCCATCTACTGACCACCGACAACTGGCCTTTAACTCATTGTACCATCGGGCCAGAACTTTATAGTCAACTGACGCTGTTCCAAGCAGTATCCATTGTTTTATTTTGTTATAATGTTTTATCGTGTTTTAATGTTTAATGTTTTAAACTGAAATTATTCCAATTATTCTAATGATGTTACCGGCCCTGAGCCCGCTCAAGGGATGAGCGGGATAAAATGTGCAAATAACCAATCAATCAATAATTATAATAAATTATGCCATAAGACATCTTGCGGTATGGTCACGGATACATTGAAATGATAACGACTTAAGTTATACTTGTTTTGTTTTTGCATGTTTGGAATAGAGTTTATACTGCATGTCATTTTCCTATAGGAGCTGCGGTGGCTCAAGTGGTTAAGACACTGAACTGCAGGCTGTGGAAGGTCGGTAGTTCAGCAGTTCGAGAGACCCGTGTTCGCATGACGGAGTGAGCTCCCGTCTCTAGTTCCAGCTCCTGCCAACCTAGCAGTTAGAAAGCAAGAAATTGCAAGTAGATAAATAGGTACCATTTCAGTGGGAAGGTAACAGAGTTCCATGCACCTTGGTGTTTAGTCATGCCGGCCACATGACCACGGAAACGTCTTCAGACAGCGCTGGCTCTTCGGCTTGGAAATGGAGATGAGCACTGCAACCCTAGAGTCGGATTCGACTGGCTTTTGAGCAAGGGAACCTTTACCTTTACCTTTACATTTTCCTATAAATAGTGATCGATTATTCCCCACCACCACCACTAATTTCATCCATTTGGAGAAGAAAAGGTATTCAGCCTCTGGGCTGAATGGACAAAGTTTGGTGAAAAAAAGCAGGTAAGGACATTCTTCAAACAAATTTACATGTCTTTTCCCCCAGTAAGAGATGAGGAGTTGTGACAGCATTCCCAGCCTGGGGACCAGTTCAAATGCTAATGAATAGTTCTAATGGTAAGTAGTTTGGCAGCAGGATTTCAAAGGGTGGGTGCGACCAGATCTCACTCTGAGATTACAAACTTGCCAATGGGGGGTGTAGGTAGGGTTGCCAAGTCCATCTTCCACCCCCCAGCGGGGGACTTTGTGGGCGTTCCTTGAGAGGGCAGGGCATCCCTACATGATGATGTCACGTTGGGGATGTCCGCCGCCCTGCCTGCCCGCGCACTCAATCTTCATGACGTCATGTTGGGGACGTCCGCCGCCACGCCCGCCCGTGCACTCAATCTCCAGAAAGGCCAGTTTCCTGCACTTAAAGTTTCCCTTTTAAGTGCACAGAGCTGCATTTCCCCTTTAAGAGCAAAGAGCCGGCATTTCCCTTTTAAGTGCACGCTGACATTTCCCCCGCAAGCCTGAGCTCAAGTGAAGATTGGGCTTGGGAGGAAACGTCCATGCACTTAAAGGCAGCCACCCCTCTCTCTCAAGAGAGAAGGGAGAGGGGTGGCTGTGGGTATTGGGGGCGGGGCTCCCCCCCAAAAACAGGGGACCCCTGGCAAACCAGGGTTTGTTTGTTTTTGGCAACCCTAGGTGTAGGAGATGTTCTGTTATTGCAAGAGCCTGCCAAGCATGGAGAAAAGTAAAAGACTGGCCCTAGTATGAATGACGTGCTCAAGCTAGTGTAAATGCACACTCCAATGTCTGAACCTGTCTGTCCACACCAGGGTTCCCCACCTGGTATCTTTCCTGGTGCCCACCAAGTGTTTTTGAGAAGTGGGTGGGGCTTTTGCCCAGCAGGATATCTGATTGGCCATTGAAGATCTAATCACTTATGGAGATTTTAGAATTTCAGTGGCAGCGGCTACCAGAGTGGTTGGCTTTATCCTCTCTCTCACTCCTCTCTCTCCTCTGTATTTTTTTAAAATTACCCTTTTCTCCTATGTTGCTTGGACTTCCTCTGTGTATGTGGCTCCACCTCCCAGAAAGAACCTGTGTCCTGCCTCTTTCAAAAACTTGTTATTCTTTAGGAAAGGAGAGATTCTACTTGAGCATTATGGCAAGAGTATAAGGTGTGCACAGATCTGTCACGCATTTTGTGGCAGCGTTTTTATATTTGTTTGAGACAGCCGTTCCAGCATTCAAGATTAATAAAAAGGTAAAGGTTCCCTTGCTCGAAAGCCAGTCGAGTCCGACTCTAGGGTTGCGGTGCTCATCTCCGTTTCAAAGCCGAAGAGCCAGCGCTGTCCGAAGACGTTTCCGTGGTCATGTGGCCAGCATGACTAAACACGAGGCGCACGGAACGCTGTTACCTTCCCACCGAAGTGGCACCTATTTATCTACTTGCAATTTCTTGCTTTCGAACTGCTAGGTTGGCAGTTGCTGGAACTAGAGACGGGAGCTCACCCCGTCTTGCGGCACCCGGGTCTTGAACTGCTGAACTACTGGCCTTCCACAGCCTGCAGTTCAGCGTCTTAACCACTTGAGCCACCGCAGCTTAATTAATATTAATAGAGGAGCAGAAATGGGAAGCATCTCTCTGGCCCTCCAGGTTTCCCATCTGCCTCTGAGAAGACCACACCATGATCCCCCAATTGCAAGGATTCTCCTCATTCTGGACCTAAGAGGAGCCATACTGGTCCACCTAGTCCAACCACCTGTTTCACACAGCAACCAATCAGGTGCCCTACAGGGCCAAAAAACCAGACCACAGAGGCCCCAAACCTCCAGCTGATGTTGTCATCTTGGCTACCACTGATGGAACTGTCCTCCATGAACTCGTCTAAACTTCTAAACTCCTCACCATGGCCGACTTGAAGCCTTTCTGACCAACTTATTCCTGGCCGGAGCGACTGAGGCCCAAGAAACAGCGCCCCCTCCTGGCCGGAGCGACTGAGGCCCAAGAAACAGCGCCCCCTCCTGGCCGGAGCGACTGGGGCCCAAGAAACAGCGCCCCCTCCTGTGCTCATTCAGACATGATAATCTCTTCTCATTGCTTATTATCCCACTTGCCCCTCTTCATATCAAGAAGGCTCATCACACCACCAGCAGTCAAGAAGATGGTGAAGTCCAGTTCCATAATGCAGGACACTGGAATATCTTCTAGGTCTCCCTTCTAGCAAGTATCTCTCCTCCTCAAGAAAACAGAGGACTGGATTTGGGGAGCATCAGGCAGGAGTCAGACCGGAGGTCTGCTTCCTCTTTGAGGTAAAACCGCCGGAGAAGACTGCGAACAGTCTGTTGGGAGGGGACACCATTGCTGTGCATTGCAGGGAACTTCTTCCACGCTCAAGTACTCAGCCAAGCTCTGTAGGTCTCTGGGAAAGCAGTATATAAATGCATTGGATAAAGACAGAAGTATCACTCACCAGTCAAGTCCTGGGCCCGGTGTTGTTCAATGTTTTTATAAATGACCTGGAGGAAGACATAGAGGGGATGCTTATCAAATTTACAGATGACACGAAGCTGGGTGGGATTGCTAATTCTGAAGAAGACTGAGACCGATTTCACACAAGAGCTGCGCCGCGGTCGTGCCTCCATTTGCCCCGCTTCTATTGGTCAATTTCCCACTCAAAGCCACACAGCTGCATTTTGCCCCGCGGCTTTGTGGTCCTCAAAAAACAGGACCACGAAAACACGGGGGAAATCAGGCAAAGCTGCAGGTGAAAACACGGCCGCGCAGCTTCGAATGGGAAATTGACTAATAGAAGCGGGGCAAATGGAGGCGCGACCGTGGTGCAGCTCTTGTGTGAAATCGGTCTCAGTCTTCTTCAGAATTAGCAATCCCACCCAGCTTCGTGTCATCTGTAAATTTGATAAACATCCCCTCTATGTCTTCCTCCAGGTCATTTATAAAAACATTGAACACCGGGCCCAGGACTTGACTGGTGAGTGATACTTCTGTCTTTCTCCATTGCATTTATATACTGCTTTCCCAGAGACCTACAGAGCTTGGCTGAGTACTTGAGCGTGGAAGAAGTTCTCTGCAATGCACAGCAATGGTGTCCCCTCCCAACAGACTGTTCGCAGTCTTCTCCGGCGGTTTTACCTCAAAGAGGAAGCAGACCTCCGGTCTGACTCCTGCCTGATGCTCCCCAAATCCAGTCCTCTGTTTTCTTGAGGAGGAGAGATACTTGCTAGAAGGGAGACCTAGAAGATATTCCAGTGTCCTGCATTATGGAACTGGACTTCACAATCTTCTTGACTGCTGGTGGTGTGATGAGCCTTCTTGATATGAAGAGGGGCAAGTGGGATAATAAGCAATGAGAAGAGATGATCATATCCTAATGAACACAGGAGGGGCTGGATGGAGGGGGATAGAGAAAAGTTAAATTTGTGACTCATCCCCACTAGTTTTGACTGCATTTCACATGGGAGGGACTTGGCTTGACAGCAGCGCATGTGAAAGGGATCTGGGTGTTCTGGTTGATCACAAGCTAAACATGAGCCTGCAGTGCGATGTGGCTGCGAAGAAAGCTAATGCAATCTTAGGATGCATCAACAGAAGCATTGTGTCCAGATCACGGGAGGTGGTACTTCCGCTCTATTCTGCTATGGTCAGGCCTCACCTGGAGTCCTGTGTCCAGTTTTGGGCACCACATTTTAGGAAGGATGTTGACAAGCTCGAGCGTGTCCAGAAGAGGGCAACCAGGATGGTGAGAGGGTTGGAATCCAAGTCTTATGAGGAAAGGCTGAAAGAGTTGGGTATGTTTAGCCTGGGAAAGAGAGGGCTTAGAGGGGACATGATTGCAGTCTTCAAGTATTTGAAGGGCTGTCATGTAGAAGATGGAGCAGATCTATTCTCTCTTGCTCCGGATTGCAAGACTAGATCTAATGGGTGGGAATTACAAGGGAGTCGTTACCGGCTAAATATCAGGGGAAACTTCCTAACTGTCAGAGTGGCTGAGCAGTGGAACAGTCTGCCTCAGGAGGTGGTGGATGCTCCTTCGTTGGACGTTTTCAAGCGGAGGCTGGACGACCATCTTTCGGGTATCTTTCGGCTATGCTCCTGCAGAGTGCAGGGGGTTGGACTGGATGACCTGCAAGGTCCCTTCCAACTCTAAAATTCTATGATTCTATGATAAGTAGTATATTTGATTTCACCCCTTTTCTCCAGTACTACTGTTCCTTTCTAAGGTGGTGAACAGCCCTTGGATTGACATGTTCAGAAATATATGTATTATGCACAATGTATAATACGTATGGGAATATTGTTAAAGAATACTGTATTCCCAATACGTATGGGAATATTGTTAAAGAATACTGTATTTACGTCGAGAGCTTCCCGTACACAATGCCACACGAAGACAGAAATATCACTATGGAAATACGACCAGTTTTTCGGAGAAAATGACTGTATTCAAATAGGCAGGCTTTTCATCATTTACATCCAATATGAAAGCTGTCTCTTCTCGACTCTATTAACACTTCTGTAAACTCCTGATCTGATTACTGCACTATGTCCAATGTGGGGCTACCCTGTATAGTAACTCGGAAGCTTCAGCTTGTACAAAATGTTTTTTGGATTGAGTGTTATGTGTACAGAACAGTTGCATTCAGTGTTCCCTCTAAGCTGTGGAGTCTTGTGAGCAAAATGTCTACTTTCCGAGCTACTGGCATTAAAGTTGTGAGCGAGCGATTCAGCTACTGCATTAATTAATTTGTTCTGGAGCCCTCCTTCCTGAGCTAAGACAAAAACGTGTGAGCCAGAGGCTAAAAAACTGTGAGCTAGCTCACAGTTTTTTAGCCTCTGGCTCACACGTTTTTGTCTTAGCTCAGGAAGGAGGGCTCCAGAACAAATTAATTAATGCAGTAGCTGAATCGCTCGCTCACAACTTTAATGCCAGTAGCTCGGAAAGTAGACATTTTGCTCACAAGACTCCACAGCTTAGAGGGAACGCATTGACTGCTTATCTTTTCTAGATGCAACTTAGGTGTTTTCCTTAACTTTTAAAGCTCTTCATGATCTGTGACCCACCTTATTTGAAGATCTGCCTCTAGGTGGGACCAGGCAGCCTTTAGGTGGGACCAGAGGATCCCCCCGGAATTACAGCTCATCTCGAGACTACAGAGATCAGTTCCCCTGGAGAAAATGGCTGATTTGTAGGGTGGACTCTATGGCATTATACCCCACTGAGGCCACTGTCCTCCCCAGGCTCCACCCACAAATCCCCAGGAGTTCCCCAACCTGGTTCTGGCAACCGTACCCCCCATCACCCGCTGGGAGCCAGGGGGGAACCTGGCAACCCTACGCAGTGATGTTCCTCAATCAGAAAGATATCCAGGTGGGCAGGGGTCATTTTGTAGAAAAAGAGGAGCAGGAGCTCATTAGCATAACTTATTAGCACAACTTATTTGCATATGCCACACCCCCTGACATCACCGGAAGTGTGTCAGAAGGCAACACCCATCACTCAGGTTCCACTGGACCGTTTTGGATTGCTAGCTATTGGGCGGGGGGAAGCGTGCAGATCTGCCCTCACAGAGGAGGGAGAGCTTGTACCTGAATAAAACTTGGTCTTAAAGGTGCCACTGGACTGTTTTGGATTGCTAGCAATACAAATAAAATGAATTTCAATCGAGATAAGTGCAAAGTCCTCCACTTAGGTACAAAACAATCAAAGGCACAGATATAGAATGGGAGGGACTTGGCTTGACAGCAGCACATGTGAAAGGGATCTGGGTGTTCTGGTTGATCAAAAGCTAAACATGAGCCTGCAGTGCGATGTGGCTGCGAAGAAAGCTAATGCCGGAGCTCCGCTCCTGTGTGCTCCCGCAGGAAATGACCCCTGCTGGTGGGTATGTTGAAGGAATGGCCACATTCCTCTACACACACACACACACACACACACACACACACACACTCCTTTTGTGTGACTACGGTTGCCAGCCTCCAGGTGGGGCCTGGAGAGCTCCTGGAATCCCAACTCCTCTCCAGACTACAGAGATCAGTTCCCCTGGAGAAAATGGCTGCTTTGGAGGATGGACTCTATGGCCTTGTACCCTGCCAAGGCTCCTCCCCTCCCCAACCTGGCTCCACCCCCAGATCTTCAAGTTTTTCCCATCCCAGAGTTTGCTACCCTGGGTGTAACACAAGTGTTCCACAAGGAATATTGCACATGTGCAGGGGTCATTTCCTGCCGGAGCACGGCAGAGCGGCGCTCCAGCAGAAAGGAGCCCCCCACTGCCACCATTCCTGGCCTGCCTACGCATTCTACACACGCCTGGGTTCACACATCTGTATGCGAGAAACAACCTACATCAACAATTTGTCACACGGGGTTATCCAGAAGAAATTATAACCAAAGCATCAGCCAGAGCAGAATATAGAACTAGGAGTAGTCTGCTAGCTTCAAATAACAGAAAAGACACACCTCAACGCATATTTTGTGCTTTTGATTACACTACTAACGCTGAACGCATCAAGAAAATTATTTTCAAACACTGCTTTTTCTACAAAATGACCCCTGCAAAATGTGTCTGCTCTATGGCTCCCAGGGAGAAGAGAGAAGATGGTTGTGTGAATCAGGCCTGTTATCCTACCACTCTGCAAAGCAAAGTATGAGCCTCCCTCCAGTAGAAGGAACTGTCTGACTCCTCCAGCTTAAGGGGCTTTTCCTGTAATGGAAGCAGATAGTAGGATACTGCCCAATGTGTGCATACAATATACATTACTTAAAATGTGTGTGGAGGAGAGGGGAATGTGTCTACCACATCAAGACTGCTGTCAGTTTGATGAGAGTCTGAACTAGGTTAGAAGATGAGCCAGGACCGTAAACTCAGGGTTCATGCTGCTTCCTGGCAGCCGAGTAAATATCTTAACTTCCTGATGAAATTAAGAGATCCAGTTTTTCTGATATTGCTCAGCCTCTTCTGCCCCTTTAACGCCAACAATTTGGCATCTACTGAAAAACCAGGCTGGTGTTATTTCCGCAGATAAATGAACAAAGAAGAACATCGCTGCATAGGTCAATTGCAGCCAGTTAATCTCTGTGTCTCTCCATCACAGGCTCATTGTTGTGACATCTGAGTACCTAAAAATGATGGGTTATCTAAGCCACAAATTACATGAGAGATTTGATTGAAATCAAATTAATTGGCATCACTGTCTGGGAGATCAGATTGCCGCTCGCCCCAGTCCCAACACATGCGAGTGTCTCGTTCAATGCATGCAGGATGTGATTTCCATAATATCGTTGGACTCGGGTCTGGTCCCCCTCGCTGTAATTCAGACACTAAAATACAAGTACAAAAATACCGCTTGTGGCTGTTTTATATTTCACACGAGCTCTCCAATCAGCACCTTGCCCTAATGTGGAATCCTCATTCTCTTTGCTCACAATTTTCACTAGTTATAATTACAAACGTTGTGGACATGGTAAATTGTCTTTCGAGAAAGTGTCCTACTTTCTAGAGACACAGGACAAAATTCGAGTCCAGTGGCACCTTGAAGACCAACAAAGTTTTATTTGCTTTTCTTAAAGGTGCCACTGGACTCAAACTGTGTTCTGTTGCTTCCGACCAACACGGCTACCCCACCTGAATCTTTCTAGAGATACACCAACATTAGAGGATTACTGCAGAGAAATCAAGGCATTTATTAATAAAATTATAAACCTAATAGTGCTTTTGAAAACAATATACACACCTGGGAGGAGAGTATGGAAATTCTTGGTTTGCTTCCCACAATTAGAAGACACCTTTAGACATATACCTGCTATTCAGACATATTTATTGCTTTACAACTGTTGACCTTATAACCTTAGCTTCTTGTTTTTGACTTTGCATATCTTAAACATCATCACGTCACATGTTAATTTCCCTGTCTATAAGTTTGAACTTTACCCACCATCAGGGCTTTTTTTGTGTAGAAAAAGCATAGCAGGAACTTATTAGCATAATAGGCCACACCCAACAGCAGAAACCTATTAGCATATTAGACCACACCCCAACAGTGCCACTCATTTGTTTATTTATTTATTTATTCAAACCTTCAGCTTATATACCGCCCTGACCCCGAAGGGTCTCTGGGCGGTTTACATAGTGGTTCTAACCAACCAATTAACCTGACTAGGGCCACATTGTCTACAGAGCGGTGACTGCCTACCAGCACCCCTGGCTAGTTGTCATCCGGCTTCCTTCCGCCCACTTCAGATCTCTGCCATTAAGTCACTTAGTGACCCTTGATCTCCATCCCCAATATGTTTATGGCCTTGGACCTGCATAGTTGCAGCACTGCCTCCCCCGCAACACACAGGAACACTCATGAATCTGACTTATAATGAATCAGACCACTGGTCCATTGAGGTCAGTATTGTCTACCCAGACTGGCAGCGGCTCTCCAGGGTCTCAGGCAGAGTGGTCTTTCACAGCACCTCCCACCTGATCCTTTTACCTGGAGATGCTGGGGATTGAACCTGGGACCTTCTGTATACAAAGCAGGGGCTCTTCCACTGAGCCACAGCCCCTTCCCATGGCTCTCCAGGGTCTCAGGCAGAGTGGTCTTTCACAGCACCTCCCACCGGATCCTTTTACCTGGAGATGCTGGGGAATGAACCTGGGACCTTCTGTATACAAAGCAGGGGCTCTTCCACTTAGCCACAGCCCCTCCCCATGGCTCTCCAGGGTCTCAGGCAGAGTGGTCTTTTACAGCGCTTACTGCCAGGACCTTTTCAACTGGAGATGCCGAGAACTGAGCCTGGGATCTTCTGCACGCTGATCAGATGCTCTTCCACTGAGCCACAGCAGTGCATGTGACAGTTTTGCTCATCTGAGCAAAGCCTTCTGAGGGTATCTACCTGCAGATGTGTAGGATCGGCAATCGCCCACACAAATGCACACTCTGTGGTGGCCCCCACCTCGTGGGACTGCCTGCCTCAGGAGGTCTGGATGGCTCCCACACCTCTGTTGTTTATTAGAACATTTTGGCAAGGGGATTCTAATTGCTGTATAACGGGATAGTGCGGGGGGGGGGGGTTCTATAAAGGAATCGGATTTTAGTCTGTTGCAGTGTTTAGGTTTGTATCATCTCACGTTTACTGCACTGAATTCTACCTTTGCAGTCTACTTTCTGCATTGTTTATGGTAGGTCCTGTCTTGGAGGTTTCTGTTCGCACTGTTTTTGCATCGTTTTGTAATTCTGTAGTCCCCCAGTTCTATTGTTTATTGGATGCCTCTGGCAATCTGGTTGAATTGCTTTTATATTCTGCAATCTGTCCTGAGTATCAGCAACCAATAAATGGAGTAAACGAAATACAACAAAATAATAATACAATACTGACTTACCTTAGATTACAAGAGAATAAACATGAGAGTTTCGAATACTTGTTGTAAGCACCGCAAATACATATTATTATCCATAGATGTTAAGGTTAACATAAGATAAGAATAAGAGAAGGCACAGGAACTGAACAATTTTCTTTATACAGTGGTTAGCATTTATGGATTACTAGAAAATTTTATTTGATACTCCACATGTATTTAAGTTAATATGAAGTGTGTGGGGGTTAAATTTTCTCAACCTACACATAAAAACCAAATAAGAAGATTTGAAATGAAAGGGGGGGAGAATTATTTCCTCCCCCCCCCTTGTTACAATTGACAGTCCTGCTTCCAATTACATAAATTTAAAGGTAAAGGTTTCCCTTGCTCGAAAGCCAGTCAAATCCGACTCTAGGGGGTGGTACTCATCTCTGTTTCCAAGCTGAAGAGCCAGCATTGTCTGAAGACATTTCTGTGGTCATATGGCCAGCATGACTAAATGCCGAGGTGCACGGAACACTGTTACCTTCCCACCGAATCAGTACCTATTTATCTACTTGCAATTTCTTGCTTTCGAACTGCTACGTTGTTCGGAGCTGGGGCCAGAGACGGGAGCTCACTTCGTCATGCAGCACTCGGGTCTCGAACTGCTGAACTACAGACCTTCCCGGTCTGCAGCTCAGTGTCTTAACCTCTGAACCACTGCGGCCCCTTAACATAAATTTGGGGGCCATTATAAATGAACTGGTAAACACAAGCTTGGCTGGGTTCAAAAAGTTCTGGCCAATGCAACCTGTGGCCCACAAATACAAACACAGCCCCGCAGCCGTTAATTGTGGGCAGCTTTTTGCTTGACACTTCCTGAAGACGTTGATACCAAAGCCCTGTACTGTTGCAGTCCCTAGGGCACTTCGAGACGCACTAAATAATGCACTTTCAATCCACTTTCAATGCACTTTGCAATTGGATATCACTGTGTGAAATGGCGAAATCCACTGACAAATGATTGCGGAAGTGCACCGAAAGTGGGTTGAAAGTGCATTATTTAGTGTGTATGAAAGCACCCTAGACCCTTAGCAAAACCAAGAGGTTTAACTTGGACTGTATAGGCTGCCAAACATGGTGGGTGTTGTGTGCTAAGTACCTAGAAGGAAACAAGATGTCAGTGATGAGGAAGGACCATACCATCGCTGTATTCGGAGAGAATCTGTTTCAGGATTAGGGTTGTCAGCTCCGGGTTGGGAAATATCTGGAGATTTAGGGGGTGGAGCCTGTGGAAGTTTGGGGAGGAGAGGGACTGTAGCATGGTACAGTGCCATAGAGTCTACCCGTCAAAGCAGTTACCAGGTGCCATCAGGAGGTCCAGCAGTGGGGCCAGGACACTAGAAGCCCTCCCACTGTTGCCCCCCCCCCAAGCACCAAGAAGACAGAGCATCACTTGCCCCAGAGTCCCTATCTATACCTTGTGGCTAATAGCCACTGATGGACCTCTGCTCCATATGCTTATCTAATTCCCTCTTGAAGCTGTCCATGCTTGTAGCCGCCACCACTTCCTGTGGCAGTGAATTCCAAGTGTTAATCACTCTTTGGGTGAAGAAGTACTTCCTTTTATCCGTTCTAACCCGACCGCTCAGCAATTTCATGGAGTGCCCACGAGTTCTTGTATTGTGAGAAAGGGAGAAAAGTACCTCTTTCTCTACCTGCTCTATCCCATGCATAATCTTATAAACCTCAATCATGTCACCCCTCAGCCGTCGTTTCTCCAAGCTAAAGAGTGTTTTAACCTTTCTTCATAGGGAAAGTGTTCCAACCCTTTTATCATTCTAGTTGCCCCTTTATGCACTTTTTCCAGTGCTATCATATCCTTTTTGAGGTGTGGTCACCAGAACTGTACACAGTACTCC
>NW_015164681.1:409387-410474 GCF_001447785.1 Gekko japonicus
ACCTGGCTGGATGACCTTGGGCAAAGCCGTAGTTCTGATACGAGCTGTTCTTGAAAAAAGAGCCCTTTCTGTCAGAGCCCCACCTACCTCACAGGGTGTCTGTTGTGGGGAGGGGAAGGGACAGGAGTTTGTAAGCCGCTCTGAGACTCCTTTGGGTAGTGAAGGGCGGGGTATAAATCCAATCTCCTCCTCCACTCTGAATCCAACTCTCTTGTGCACCATTTACTATTTAGTGGGTAAGGATGCCAGTCTCCAGGTGGGACCTGGGGATCCCCTGGAATTACAGCTCATCTCCAGACTACAGAGATCAGTTCCCCTGCAGAAAATTGATGTTTTTTTGGGGGGAGGCAGGCTTTATGGCATTGTACTCCATTGAGGTCCCTGTCCACCTCAGGTTCCATTCCCAAACCTTCCGGACTTTCCCAACCTCGATCTGGCAACCCTGCCTCCTCATTCCCTGCCAGTGACCATGGTGGACCTGGAAACCCTATACGGTTGCCAGCTCCGGGTTGGGAAAGACCTGTACGTTTTGGGACGGAGCCCGAGGAGGGGAGAATTTGGGGAGGGGAGGGACCTCAGCAGAGTATAATGCCATAGACTCTACCTTCCAAAGCTGCCATTTTCTCCAGGTGACCTGATCTCTGTCGCCTGGAGACCAGTTGTAATCCAAGGAGATCTCCAGCCACCACCTGGAGGTTGGCACCTCTACAACCCTATTAAACGTGCCACAAAATGTGCAGGCCCAGCCTAGGGTCTTAATCTGAAGAGACAAAAGCCCAGTGGACTCCTATGAATGGTATTCTGCATCTCAAACTTTCCGAAGCCCAGGGGTCATTTCCTGCGGGAGCACACAGGAGCAGAGCTCCGGCAGTAAAGAGCCCAGGGGGCAGGCACATGCAACAAGCCCCACCCCCTGCTCCCAGCAGCCCTCAGTCAGAGCAAGAAGCAGCCAGGTAAGCTACAGAGCCCCCCTATGGCCCCCCCGATCCAAAACAGTCCAGTGGCACCTTTAAGACCAAGTTTTATTCAGGTACAAGCTCTCCCTCCTCTGCGAGGACAGGTCTGCACGTTCCCCCCCCCTTAATAG
>NW_015164681.1:410758-418578 GCF_001447785.1 Gekko japonicus
CTAGCAATCCAAAACAGTCCAGTGGAGCCTGAGCGGTGAGTGTTGCCTTCTGACACACTTCTGGTGATGTCAGGGTGTGTGGCATATGTAAATAAGTTATGCTAATAGGTTATGTTAATGAGCTCCTACACCTCTTTTGCTATGAAATGACCCCTGCCGAAGCCACTTAGGGGCAGAGGGTTTACAAGTAGGGGGAAAGTCTGCTTAGGTCAGGTTAATGGAGTTGGCTGTATGGATTCTATGGAATCATGGTCTAGGTTTCTAGCTTGGATATTCATTGCTGCACACCACTTCCTCATCACATGGGAGCTGGAGGACAGCCAATGAGATTAAACAATGGGCAGTGATGTCAGCAACAGGAAAGGAACAGGCCAGGAACTAGTCGAGCGTTAGTTTGCTCCGGGGCAAACAGCCACGCCTCCCCTCCGCAATTTCCTGCCTGTGTGGCCGAGGCCTTTCTTTGTCTTCCCCACCTCTTGCTCTAGCAATATTAAATGTGACATGGCATCACCACAACGAATACACCTCCCTTGCTCAACTTCGGCCCCGTTCACATGGAGGATTTGCCGCACTAAAGGCACGAATGTCATGCGGATTTTCGGTGCGTGATCACACCACAACATCTGGGAAGCATAGCGCACCTGTGGCCAACCTGTGGCATCCCCCCGAAGACGCGCAATAAAAAAGTACAGCGGAACGTGCACTAGTATCCGGAAAACGCGGGACGGGGCGGACATCTGATTGTGGGAGCGCTAGTATCCCATGGCATCTGGCGCCCGTCCACATCCCATCGCAAACCGGATGTTTTTCGTAAGCGCATGCGTACAAACATGAAACTGAAAGCAGTGTTGCTCTGTGGAACTGCGCATGCGCACAAACGCAAAATGCTTGCCATGCCGCTTCTTTGCCATGCTCCAGCATCGCTGTGTGATTGCCAGTTAACAGCCTAAGTGCGAAGCCTCGGCGGACCATGTGATCGGGCTACAGCACTTTATTTTGCTCCAGGGCAAACAGCCACACCTCCCCCCGGTGTTATCTGGCCCGTGTGACCCGGGCCTTCATTGACCTCCCGCTTGGGCAGAAAGAGAAAACAGAGAGCATAGAATGTCCCCTAATTTTTTTTTTTATAGTAACAAAAATTACACATGCAGGGCTGCTGTTGTCAATCCAACCCTCCCTCAGCAGTTATAACTAGCTCCGGGCACCTTCACAGAATACTGTGAAGTTCAAAAAGGGACTTGGAGTCTGAGAAGTACATGGAGGAAAACACCATCTATCTTGTCAGGCAAGGCTGTCAGGAGGTAGGCAACTGGATGCTCTTGACCTCCTCCGTCCTGTCAACACTGCTGCTGATGCAGCCACAACCGTCTTTTCTTGACAAATTTCTGTCAGTGAAAAAAGAATCTGCCTCAGGTAAGAGTGTCACTGGTGAAATGGACAGAGGTGGGCGTATGCCATCACCTTCCAGCTTTCCTATTTAATAATTGTTTATTGAATATACTTATATACCTCCCTACAGTTCAAGGGAGCGTAACATAAATTATCAATATAAGATAATACGAAGTGCATTACATTCAGTAATTTCTTCCCCCATATCCACCAGCTGAAGAATGAATTAGCACCTTTAATAGCAGCAAGAAGAATAAACGCAGGCCACGGAATGGCATCAGGGTAAAGAGCGTTCAGGGAACAAACTTCAAAATTACCTATGCCGCCAACTTAACTGTGGGGTGGCCATTTTAAGAAGTTATGGTCCATTGTGATATCAATGAGCCCTCTAAGCTTCCTGACTCCCAGTCTGCCTGAGCAGTGTGCAAATTCAGACTCAGGATTCCATCTGGGGCAGTTTGTGGCAACAGCACCAGTATGGCAGGGCCTAGAGTAGTGCTGTGGTAAAGATACAGAGGTGTGCTTCAGGAAGTCTGTGGTTTGTGGTTGCTTTGGTGAAATGCCTTAAACTTCAGTATCAGTGCCAAAGTTCATACCTCTAATGTGTGATAATTGGGCGTACACAGGGGGTTTTTTTAAAAAAGAAAAAGCCCAGCAGGAACTCATTAGCATAATAGGCCACACCCAACAACAGAAGCTCATTAGCATATTAGGCCACACCCCTGACAGCACAGCTCATTAGCATATTAGGCCACACCCCCGTGCCTTCCCTTGGTTTGCCCAGGTGCCCCGCAACTGCGGGGAGCCCAGGCAAGCCAGCCCTTGGAGGGGAGGAAAGGCAGGCTGGTGAAGGCCCGCCCCCCCGGCCCACCTGACTTGGCGTCGCTGGGGGGGTCACTCTCCAGGTCTTCCCTCTGTAGCCACGCACACAGAGGTTTTGGCTGTAGTGGGCATGGCCAACTCTGGAGCCAGCTGAAACTCCGTTCCTGTGTGTTCCTGCCCAAAAATAGTCCTGGGCATACACCCTTTATAGACCCAGATTTCATAAAATACCTTTTGCTGGCTGGCTGGGGAAGAGAGAAGGAGGAATGAGGATGAGTCACCTCCCAAGCACAGAGCCATTTAATATCATAGAAATGTAGATGATTCTAGTCAGGAGAAGGACAGTCAATGTCCCACCTGAAGTCATAGTCACATCTACCTGATAGAGCTTCAGGAGGACAACGGTCAGAGTAGACACAAATGAAAATAGGAAAATATAGAGGTTCTGCTGGGGTGTGGACTAAGGGAGAGATAATAAAACCCCTGAGCACACTGAAAAAATTCTCTTAGCTCTGAGTTTTCTAGCTCTTCGTTTCTCTGGCTCTTAGCCTTTCTTACACCTGGACTCCACCTTTACTCAAAGAAGTAGCTATGAAGGCATGATACTGAACTCACCAGAGGATGACCCCCTAGATACTGTAACCAAGGTAACAGATGATTTCTAATTGCTTTCAAGTTCAAGAATAATATTGCCCATCTCTTATTACCATCTATAGGGATATCTACAGTGAGGGTCAGAGGACTGTGATTTAATCACATTTCTTTTTATCCTTGCTCAGTCTGTCACATTTACATATGCTGTGTATACTTTTTATTCTCTTATTCAACTTCTTTACCTTTTCAATGCAGCTAGTCTGATCTCTGTGACGCACAATGAAGCCCCTGTCTAGTCCCCACATATCAAAAGCAGAAGGGGGATGGGGCAGCAGTTAATCCTACTCACCTAGAGGGTTCAACTAGTGTGTTAGACCCCTTAGTAGCAAATGTGAAGAGAGAGGGAGGCAAAGTACAGCAGAGGCCTTAATGGCAAAGTGGCAAAGGGTACCTGAGCTCAAACCCTCAGGCAGAATGTAGCCTAATAATTGGCTTGATGGTGGTGGCAATACCCAGAGATAGAGAGAGAAGGAGGGAGAGATTAAGGAACAGAGAAGAAGAAGAGATTGAATTTATACCCCGGCCTTCACTACCCAAAGGAGTCTCAGCACTGTTTATAATCTCCTTTCCCTTCCCCTCCCCACAACAGCCACCCTGTGAGGTAGGTGGGGCTGAGAGAGCTCTCTTGAGAACTGCTGGTGAGAGAACAGCTCTGAAAGAACTTGTAACTGACTTGCCAGCAGCTGCAAGCAGAGGAGTGGGGGATCAAACCTGGTCCCCCCAATCTGTGCTCCTAACCACTACACCAAACTGGAGAAGCCTCACTAGGCAGGTGACGCAGGGTGGCTACATAATTTTCTCACTCCTGTGTGGTCAGAAACAACTGCTTGTGAGATCTGTTTCCCCATTGTGAGACCCATTTCCTCACAGTAGCCTTAGGTAAGCCACTACCTCCTAAGCTTAGCCCTTTCTCTCCAACATAATACTGGCCTACCGTACACATTTGTTCTGAAGAAGAAGAGGAGGAGGAGGAGGAGGAGGAGGAGGAGGAGGATGGATTTATACCCCGCCCTTCACTCGGAGTCTCAGAGCGGCTTACAAACTCCTTTCCCCTTCCCCTCCCCACAACAGACACCCTGTGAGGTGGGTGGGGCTGAGAGAGCTCTGACGCAAACTGCCCTTTCAAGGACAGCTCTGGCAGAACTACGGCTTGCCCAAGGTCATCCAGCAGGTGCAAGTGGAGGAGTGGGGAATCAAACCCAATTCTCCCAGATTAGAGTCAGCGCACTTAACCACCACACCAAACTGGCTCACACTTTATCTACATAAAGTACTCTGAATGCTGTGACGTGCCACATGAGTACAAAGCATTATTAATCAGTTTTCTAGCTATGCCGTACTTTGCCCATGCAGGTATTGGGATCATTGTTGCTGGAAGACCTCCAAGATCAAAGGCGGAATTGGGGGGGGGAGATAAAATAGATTGCTGAGCACCTTGGGCCCACACCAGTCTGAGAATTCAGGAACATAAGGAAACAATACATCCTGACTGACAAGGGTCACCCATACCACTGTAATTTTCCGTGTGCATTTTATCACAAAGCGTTGCCGGCTGCAGCGCTGTAAAGACTACTGGCTTGTGGTCTTAATATAACACGGTACCTATGATTCACAGATGAGACGCACATATCTCAACCAGCTCCCGGGATCTCCAAGGAAACGCCAGCTTGGAGGGATCTGCTGTCACTTGTATCTTTTCCTCCGCTTGTAGGAACCCTAGGCAGGCATTACTAATACAGCCCAGGAAGCCCTCTGACAAGCCAAGGTAGTGGGTGTTTGAGCAATCAAGTCAGTTGGTTTAAATATATACCCTCTGGAAACTGGTTTGCGTGAGCCTCCCTGGTAGCAGCGCAAGGGAAAAGAGGACACTGGTGGGAAATGGAATACCTGAATAGCACAGTCTTTGGTTTACCATTTTAAACCTCTAGCTGATCTGAATTTTGCTTGGGGGGAAAAATACTACTTGTTTATTTCTATGAACTTTGTTAAATCCTCAACCAATATTTGATATGCTTGATTTTAATATTTTATCATTGATGCTGGACCTTATTTGATCGTCGGTTTGGTGTCCGGGTTAAGTGCGCGGACTCTAATCTGGGAGAACCGGGTTTCATTCCCCACTCCTCGACTTGCACCTACCTTGGGCAAGCCGTAGTTCTGACAAGAGCTGTCCTTGAAAAAGAGCCATTTCTGTCAGAGCTCTCTCAGCCCCACCTACCTCACAGGGTGTCTGTTGTGGGGAGGGGAAGGGAAAGGAGTTTGTAAGCCGCTCTGAGACTCCTTCGGGTAGTGAAGGGTGGGGTATAAATCCAATCTCTTCTCTTCTTCTCTCCTTCTCTTCCTCTGCTCGCAGCTGCTGGATGACCTTGGGCAAGCCATAGTTCTGCCAGAGCTGTTCTTGAAAGAGCAGTTCTCAATCTGAGACTCCTTTGGGTAGTGAAGGGCGGGGTATCAATCCAATCTCTTATTATTATTATTATTTTGATAGCTGGCATGCAGCAATATTTTGGACTAGATCTGATAGTTAACATGATGATACACACAGAAGTACCAGTGTACATTTTAGGAAGCCTGCAGCGCTATTTCATATCTGACATCTGACAACGCACGACAGTCTAATATTTAATATCTGCAAACATTAAAATACAAAACGGCAACAAATCTAGAATACTCAGATCTTAAGTTCTGGCTTGTCACTGAAACGCAAGATGAAGGCTTGCTGCCCCCCCTCCCCGGCAATCCAAAAGACTCTCCTCCTGAAATGCTGCTCCTGGGAGAAAGAGGACCCCTAGAAACAGTGTGAGCAGGTAGCCCAGGGCCCCCCAACATGGTGCCCGCGGGCGTCACTGTGCCCGCCGATACCTTTCCTGCCACCCGACAAGTGTTTTTAGAAGGTGGGCGGGACAGGGGGGGCTTTTGCGCAGTAAGACTTCTGATGGGCCGCTGGCGATTTCATTGACTGTGTAGACTTTTTTTTTTAAAGAATCGCTACACCAAACTGCTGCGGTGGCCATTTTGTGTCTGCCTCCACCTCCTGTGGCAGCCATTTTGTGGCTGTGCCCACCAACTTATGTCCGAATGCCAAAGGGGTTCAAAAAGGTTGGAGACCCTTGAGTTAGTCAGAAGTCTGCTGTGGGAGGGGGGAAATCAGTAAAAATGGCATCCCTTTTGTTAAATACTGGGTTCTGGACGCATTGCAGTGATCAGCTCAGGTTTATTCAGTGATTTCAGCAGGGCTATTTTTGGGCAGGAACGCACAGGAACGGAATTCCGGCTGGCTCCTGAGTTGGCCACGCCCAGCAGGAACTCATTAGCATAATAGGCCACACCCAACACCAGAAACTCATTAGGATTGGCTACATTAGGGGTGTGTGGCCTAACATGCAAAGGAGTTCCTGCTACAAAAAAAGGCCCTGGGTTTTGACAATAAACAAAGTAAACAGAATAAGAAGCAAAAGGTGGGTGTGGCTGGATGACCACACTTTTGGTAACATGGGGGTGCAGCCTAATACGCTAATGAGTTTCTGCTGTTGGGTGTGGCCTATTATGCTAATGAGTTCCTGCTGGCCTTTTTCTACAAAAAAGCCCTGGATTTCAGTAACCTACAAGACAAGACTCCAGAGCCTCAGCTCTCTTAAATAGCCTGCAATTGCCACACCCCAACACACCCCACTCCCAGTGATAGGCTACTTACATAACATGACTACTTGACTGGTTTATTCCAGAGTCCTGGTTGGCTATTGTTCTTGTGCTCCAAGCTCAGCCAGTCTCTAGGGTGATCCAATCAGGGATGATTCAATCCCAATACGTAACACCTTTGCATTCAGGGAAATGTTCAGTTTTATCCAAGCTTGTAAATAAAACTTTGCATTCGAAATCCAACAGGTGATTTTTTTTTTTTTAATAAAATGGCAAAGTTTGAATCCACACGAACACTCGTTTCTTCATGCAAAGACTCTGTTAGAAAAGGGGGTTGTGCAATAAGTTCTGCACACCTAGAGGGACAACCTGAGCAAGGAAAGAATAAGGCAGTGCTGGCTTTTGATAGCCGCCAAAATCACATTAGCCCTGATCAGGAGAGCCCAGGCTAGCCCAATGACATCAGATCTCAGAAGCTGAGCAGGGTTGGCCCTGGCTGGTATTTGGATGGGAGACCACCAAGGAATACCACGGGTGTGACACGGAGGTAGGCAATGGCCAGCCACCTCTGAATGCCTTGAAAACCTTACGGGGTCACCGTAAATCAGCTGTGACTTGACAGCAGCAGCAACAACAAAAAATTAAGCAAAGTTGGTAAGATTTTTCATCCTTTGCTTCAGTCTAACTATAAACCTGTCAATGGATTTTGAGTGATTAATCACAACTGCTGGAAAAATGTCTTTATGGAGCTCGGTGCTCCCGGATGATTAAACATTTGCTACCTGGACGGGAAAGCTTATATAAAGAATTTGTCAGGTCTGCTTTCTTAGATGAGAAATACAAGTTGGAAGACACTGGCAGTTCTTTCTGATTCCCTACCCCCTCCATGATATCGTCTCATAGTCCCTTGCCCTGGACCGATGGGAAGTTCCAAGCATCTTCACATGGTCAGTGTATAGATGACATAGTATTGCAAACGGGTATTTTGCGTAATTGCCTTTTCTACAGATACTACAGATTCTTTTGAACTATGCTGCTGGAGAAGACTCTTGAGAGTCCCTTGGACTGCAAGAAGATCAAATCAGTCAATCCTAAAAGAAACCAACCCTGACTGTTCCCTGGAAGGCCAGATAATGAAACTGAAGCTCAAATACTTTGGCCACCCAATGAGAAGGGAGCACTCACTGGAGAAGACCCTGATGCTGGGAAAGATTGAAGGTCAAAGAAGACGGGGACGGCAAAGGATGAGATGGTTAGACAGTGTCATCGATGCAACGAACATGAAATTGAGCCAACTTCAGAGGACAGCAGAAGAC
>NW_015164681.1:418649-422057 GCF_001447785.1 Gekko japonicus
GGAGGAGGAGGAGGAGGAGATTGGATTTATACCCCACCCTTCACTCGGAGTCTCAGAGTGACTTACAGTCTCCTTTCCACCCCCCTCCCCATAACAGACACCCTGTGAGGTTGGTGGGGCTGAGAGAGCTCTTTTGAGGACTGCTCTTGAGAGAACAGCTCAGAGAGAACAGCTCAGAGAGAACAGCTCAGAGAGAACTTGTGACTGACCCAAGGTCACACCAGCAGCTGCATGTGGCGGGGTGGGGAATCAAACCTGGTTCTCCCAGAATAGAGTCCACACTCTTAACCACTACACCAAACTGGCTCTCCACCAGTAAGTATGCACATGCAAGAATTGCTAGATTCACAGTGACCTCAGCAGAGTCGTCCTCCCAGATCAGCACTCTCAACAAAAATGCCTTCACACCTTTGACAGGTAACTCAAAACAGCTTCTGTTCTGGTTCCCTGATCTCCATACCCAGACTGTGCAATCCAAGTGTCAGGGCGTCTCCCAGCCATTGTGTCCCAAGACACACTGCAAAGTTGTTCTGGACAAAGGGCAGCCTCATTGCCTATGGGTGCCCCCCTGGTAACTAGGCCACGTCTAGAGAGAAGCTCTGCAAAAGGGGACAGCATTAGGGATAGTCAGAGCTCTTTTTGTAGCAGGAACTCCTTTGCATATTAGGCAACAAACCTCTAATGTAGCCAGTCCTTACATTAGCCCCTGTAAGAAGAGCTCTGTAAGCTCTTGGAGGACTGGCTACATTCAGGGCTTTTAGTGTAGAAAAAGCCCAGCAGGAACTCATTAGCATAACAGGCCACACCCAACAGTAGAAACTCATTAACATAGTAGGCCACACCCATGAAAGCACACCTCATTAGCATATTAGGCCACACCCCAAGCCTTCCCTTGGCTTGCCCAGGCGCCCCGTGGCTGTAGGGAGCCCAGGCAAGCCGGCACTTGGAGGGGAGGGGAGGGGAGGGGAGGCAGTTTAAACTGCCTTCCTGTGGTGTGCCTGGGCACCCTGCGGCTGCAGGGACTCCCGGGCAAGCCAGCCCTTGGACAGGCCAGGGAAGGCATGGGGAGGCATTTAATTGCTTCTCCGATCCTTCCAGGGCGCACCTGGCCCACCTGCCTCGAAGTTGCTGGGGGGGGGTCACTCTCCAGGCCTTCCCTCTGTAGCCACGCACGCAGAGGTTTTGGCTGTAGTGGGCGTGGCCAACTCTGAAGCCAGCCGGAACGCCGTTCCTGTGCGTTCCTGCCCAAAAATAGCCCTGCGTAACAGCCAACAACCAGCAGAGGAAAGTGAAACTAAACTTCTGCACATGCTTTTCAGCCTGAAGGGAGCAAGAAGCCTGAGTAACATAGAAGGCTGGGTGAGATATGGTCAGCTGGATCACGGTATGGAGTGAATGAAGAAGCAAAGCTTATCAAAGAAGAAGCAAAGTTTCTCAATGAACTCCCTCCTGAAGAAGAGTAATCTGTCTTCCTTGAACACGGGGTCTTCCACCAACTGTTCAGCATTCCCTCACTGACCCTCCTCCCTGTTTATGGGTTATAATTAGGGCTGCCAAGCCGCGGTGGGGGATCCGCACGTCTTCACAGGATCCCTGCCGCGGGGGACAGCGATACGCGTTGCACCGCCATCACCAGGATGTGACGCTACGCGTCGCTCTGGCAACGGGACTCCAAACAGCCCCGTTGCCAAAGCGACGCGTAGCATCACATCCTGGCGATGGCGGTGCAACGTGTATTGCTGTCCCCCGCGGCAGGGATCCTGTGAAGACGTGCAGATCCCCTGCCGCGGCTTGGCAGCCCTAGTTATAATTGTGATGGTGTTTTGTTTAATTGTTGTTTTAATTGGTTTCATGATATATATTTTCCAAGCTGTTTTAACGGACTTGATTGTTTGCCACCTTGGGGGCCCTAAATTGGGTGGAAAGGCTAAATAAACAAAACAAAGTTCCCATACAGAAATCCCATAATCATCTAGCACAGTCTCATATAAGCACACGGAAGACCGGCACGGGAAGAGAGGGAGAACTGGAAGGAAAATACAGCTGAGGAAAAAGCCTTGTGTGACTCCAAGTACCATGGGGAAGGACTGAGAGATTAACACTCCCCCCCCCAAATTTATTCAGAAGCTAAAGGAAGACATGGTCATATCTCAGTTGGGAAAGCAGGGTATAACAAAGTAAATAAATACCCTCTTGGTCTAGTTTTCCTTCCCAAATGTTACCATGGGGTCCAGGCCCCAAACACCTCCCTAACCCAGCTTTTAATTTAGACTTTCCCCCCATATTTCTTCATCCTTGATTTCCCGTTCCCTGAAATCATTTTTTTTTAAAAAAACCCAATTTTATTTGAAGTATTCGCTTCTCCACAGAATCATGACTGACTCTCTGTTCTATGTTTGGCTTGGGCTCGTCTTATTTGCCTTTTACAGCGTTGGATCAATACAGCCGCTCTTCTCCTTAGATCACCTCTTCGGTCACCGCTCACCACTGACAAAGCTGCTTAGAAATCGACATCTCAAAGATTTCATGGCAGGAGCTGACATCTTTGTTTCTTCCCCTCCCTTTGACAAGCCTCACTCTTCAGCGCTAAAATGCGATTTTGACATCCAGCCCTGAAATCCTGCTGTGGTGCTGGAGACAGAATGGTACGGATATCGTTGCACTCGCGGATTTATCACCGACGCACTTAAGAACTTCTCCTAACCACTATAGAATACAGGCATTAGTTTTATGTCAGGCAGCTTTAACAAGTCTTTAGTTCTAAGGTAGAAAGTATTATCTGGCTAAAGCTTCAATCACTAGTGTGGCACATCAGAGTATACGCATCAGAGATGCATATATTATATATACACAAATACCTGGCAGGAAGGAATCCGAAATTCTGTTCTTAAAAAAAAGTCAGATTCCAGGACCAGAACAAAAGAGAACGAAAACCTATGGCTCTCAAAGGATAGTATGTGGAAGGAGGAGGAGATGAAGAAAAAGAGTTGGTCTTATACCCTTCCCTTCACTACCTGAAGGAGTCTTGGAGTGGCTTAATATCTTCTTCCCTTCCTCTCCCCACAGCAGATACCCTGTGAGGTAGGTGGGGCTGAGAGCTTTCTGAAAGAACTGTGACTGACCCAAGGTCACCCAGTTGGCTTCATGTGGTGGAGTGGGCAATCAAACCCAGTTCTCCAGATTCGAGTCCGCCACTCTTAGCCACTACACCAAGCTGGGCAGGGTTTCTGCCATGCATTTTTATTTCTTGAGCGACCCTGGTGACTGCAGGTGCTTTATCACTATTAAGCACTTTAAGGCTGCAAAACTGTGCACATTTACCCAGAAGTAAGTGCCACGGAGCTCACTGAGGATTACTTCTGGGTAAAGATGATTCTAGGATTCCACGGTAATTCTCCCAGGGATTTC
>NW_015164681.1:422071-457436 GCF_001447785.1 Gekko japonicus
CAGGAGAGTAGAGCATACATTGTTTCCCTTTAGCTTTGGATGGATTGTGTCTCTTATTTTGCACCTTTTTTTTCTGTACAAAATATAATTTGCTATCTGTATAATCCTATGCAGAAGTATTCCTTTCTAATTATTTCACTGATTGCAACAGGCTGAGACTGAAAGGAACTGCATAAGGTTGAACTGTATATTATGTTAAATATAGTCATGATGTTAGAAATGTTAGATTAAAAAAATAGGAAAAAATAGAAATACAAAGCTACAATAAAGAAGAAGAGTTGGATTTATACTCAGTCCTTCACTCAGAGTATCAGAGCAGCTTACAAACTCCTTTTCCCTTCCTCTCCCCACAACAGAAAGCCTGTGAGGTAGGTGGGGCTGAGAGAGCTCTGAGAGAACTGCTCTTGAGAGAACAGCTCTGAAAGAACTTGTGACTGACCTAGGGTCACCCAGCCAGTGTTCCCTCTAAGATGAGTTAGTGTGAGGTAGCTCACAGTTTTTTAGCCTCTGTCTTAGCTCAGGAATGGATGGCTCCAGAACAAACTCATTTACGCAGTAGCCAAATCACTTGCTCACAACTTTAATGCCAGTAGCTCACAAAATAGAATTTTTGCTCACAAGACTCCACAGCTTGGAGGGAGCGTTGCACCCAGCAGCTGCATGTGGAGGACTGGTGAATCAAAGCCTGGTCCCCCAGATTAGAGTCTGCTGCTCTTAACCACTACACCAAACTGGCCTTGTTTTGAAGCACCACAGGATTCTCTGGTCTCATTCTTACAGATATGTAAACCTGGGTCTGAGGTGTACCACTTTCAGATTCCAAATGGAAATTCTTTCATACTCCAAAAAGGGGGGGGGGAATTTAAAAAAAAAAAAGTGGAAAGAGCCAGTGTAGTGGTCACAGTGTAGGACCAGGATTTGGGCGATCCAGGTGAAAATCACCATTCTGCCATGGAAGCTTTCTAGGTGACCTTGGGCCAGTTACACACTCTCAGCTTAACCTGCCTCCCAGGGTTGTTGTGAGGATAAATGGATGAGTTAGGAATGGTGAAAGCTGCTTTAAGTTGCATTGGGAAGAAAAGTGGAGTATAAATGAAATAAGTAAATAAAATAAAACAAAGAAACCCTTCCCCACGTAGAAAAGTAGATGTCAGGGAGAAAAACTCCAGCTTAGAACATAAGAACATAAGAGATGCCAATGTTGGATCAGGCCAAAGGCCCATCCAGTCCAACACTCTGTGTCACACAGTGGCATGCTAGTTTTCTGGGCATATTATGTGCAAAGATCTTTGCATAGAAGTTTTTTGTGCTGTGTTACATCCTCTGAAGGTCAAATAAATCTGGGGAGGGGGACAAGCTGAAAGAGTCTGAAAGAAACTGACTTGAACCAGCAGCTGTAGCAAAACATGTGCAACACTTAAACATATGCTTACATTTTATTACTTGTGCCCCAGAGACCATAACAGAATCAGGCACTCAGTAGTTTTGCTTTTCAGAAGCTATAAAATAGCAGTATAGAGGTCCCGTTCACACGCGGCTATTTGGTCCGGGAGCAGGACAGTTCGGGGCCGGATCAAACCGGCGCGATCACACCACCACATCTGGGAAGCGTCCGGCTTCTGTTCCCGAACTGTTCCTTTCTTGGGATAAGCCACGGCAAACTGAACCACCTCCTTTGGTGATTCAAAGGGACGCGCCGCGGCAAACCGGGCGTTTGATCGCCGGCGCGTCTTTGCGCCGGCACAACCCCGGCCCGGAGCCGAACTGCGCATGCTCGGACATGCGCAGTTCGGCCGGCTAGGCGTCGGAACTGGGTTTTCTCCCCAGCGTTTGATCGCGCCGGGGAGAAAAGGCGGCGCGGCCGGGGGATCCGTGGGATCCCGCCGCGCCGTGTTAACGTTGGCGCGGCTTTTAAAAGCCGCGCCTTAAAGAGGCTTTTCCCCTGCCGTGTGGCAGGGGCCAAAGAAAACTTTACCAATGCATGGCTTTGTCCGTTGGATTTCTACCCGCTGGCCGCCCTTTAAAACCCAGAAATCCCTATATGTATTTGTATGTATTAAATGGGGGAAAGTGTGATATAAACATGATTAGCATGTCACACTAGGACGGGTTAGATTCTGGTTAGGGTTACCAATCGCATGGAGAAAAAAGTCCTCTTTAATACAGGCATTATAGGATCTTATTTACTGCCATGCCATTAAAAACTTTAATGACTCATTTCCACACATAAGCCTCTAATATTGGGACAGGTCATTTTTCTTTTTTTATCACGTATGTGTGTTTGTGTGTATAGATTTAGAATTTTTATCATGTGTTCAGTATTTTTTGTTCAAACCAACCAGCAACCTTATAATATCATTGGACTAACAGAGTGGTGTAGTGGTTAAGAGATGGGTTTGATTTCCCCTCTTCCACATGAAACCTGCTGGGTGACCTTGGGCCAGTCCAAGTTCTCTCTCTCTCTTTCTCTCTCTCAACCCCACCTACCCCATAAAGTACCTGTTGTGGGGAGGGGAAGGGAAGGTGCTTGTAGGCTGCTTTGAGACTCCTTAAGACAGAGAAAAGCTAGCTATAAAAATAACTCTTCTTCTTCTTCCAACTAGCGCTCAGAATGGAACTACATAGTGAAGTTTTATTAGAACAACAAGGATAAGAAATCCATGCCTTCCCTTCAAGACATGTATGAAGGCCCCTCACACTTCCCTCCCTCAGAGGTAGATTCTCCCTCCAAACTTTTGTTCCCTTCTGTGACTGAGCTGCCCCAAGTAACGTAGTTTTCTTCTTTGTCTTTAAAAGACTGTCTGTCCCACCCTGTTGCAGAGACATAATTTGGCTTTTAGCCGAGCCTTGGAACCTGGGGGAAGAATAAGGAGCCCTCTTGAGTTGAACACCTTCAAATGGCACTTGAGATGACGTAAAAGTCAAACAGAACAAAAGATTTCATTTAAAAGACGGGAAGGTGTAATCAGGAGTTGTTAACTTCGAGGCAAAAATCAGTGGTTGTAGAGACTGTAATTCTTTATACAGGCAAATGACAGTTATTGAAGATTATTTTCTTAGTTATTGAGATCTTACTATCGAGAGGCCTTTTCCCTGTGTTTTCCAAACACTACAGTGCTTCTTAATAGAGTTTCCTGTTTCTCCTATGAGGATCGAGAGTAACGCAGTCCCTTGCTCAGAGCTCTGGAAAACGAGGGACGTTTTGGTCATTTGAATCCCGTGTCAGGACAGGGAAGTAGATATCGATGAAGAAATCTCACTGGTGTGCGGAAACGGAGCAGCTTTTCTTTGGGCCCCAAGTCACCCACCCAGGTGGGAGTGGTGGAGCCTCTGGAGCTTGCAGAGGGGCATTCTGGGATGATGGCGAGCGGTTCCCAGTCTTTTGCGGCTGTCTCGCCCCCCCCCTCCCGTGCAAGTGTTTTGCATTTATTGTTTGGTAATCTGTGATATTGGTTTGTTCATGCAATAAATAAATCAACCTCAAAAACTCAGTAAAGCGACACGATCACATTCATGGTGTCTGTGGAGAATTAACTGGGGTGGAGGAAAGATGCTGGTACCTTCTTTCAGGTCCTAACTCCCTTCCTTGTAATCCCTAATTTTTACCTAGCTCTTGAGGTGTGTCTCAAGCAGTTTCCTTTCACAACAGACCAGCACCTCCTCCTCCCAGAGATAACTCTCCCTGTGTAACTGGGCAGGGATGCTTCTTATTTCCTTAGAAGATATATTCCATTTCCTTTGGCCTCAATGGGAGTCTCATCTCACTACCCAACAACCTTGCCAAATCATATTCCCAGTTCTTGTGTCTGTGAGGCCCAATCTGCATCTAGCATTTGCTCCACTGTTTTGCCAAACCCACACTGGAACAGAAAAAAGATGTGGCTCAAAACTACATTCAGATACCCCGGGCCAACTCCCGTACTGACTACAAAGTCACCCCTGAACAGCCATAAAACGGCCATAAATCTATGCAGATGGCCACCATAAAACCGAGAGATCAAACGAAGTGAAAAGCGGCATGCAGTCTGGACACTGCCATAAAATCCGACAATCAATCAAAGTGAAAGTGGCATGCAATGTAGAGGGGGATTTCTGTTCCAGCCTGGGTTTGGTAAGACAGCGGAGCAAATGCTAGATGCAGACTGGGCCAGTGTAAAACTGCTTCCAGCATAGGCTGAGACCTAGGTCGAATCTGCATTTGTCTTTCCCACGGGTGTCCCAGCCTTCTGACTCCGTCTTCAAAAAAGCTGTCTACATTTGGTTTCGTTTTCACACCTCAACAGTGCTAGCATACTTTTGCACGTCCACATATGTTTATCACCTTCTCGTGGTGGCTCCACTGTCATTGCGCCTCCACATTGCTTTAAAAGAATCTTCTCCAAACAACGTTCAAACAAGGATAGAGAAAGACTGTGTCACAGCAGCACAAAACTGATTTTAAAATGCAATCTTTCAAAATATTCATACATTGGCCCCGTTCACACGGGAAGCTTTGATCCGCAAGAGGGACGGATCGGGGGTGCATCACACCGCAACACCTGGGAAGCGGCGCGCACCCGTCCCTGATCCGTCTCTTCCGGCCGAAGATGCGGATCAGAAAAAAACCTACGAAACACTAGTACTTACCGAAAAATCCGCTGCAGGGGCGGACGTGTGATCGCCGGTGTGCCCGTCTCTCCCGCAGCATTCGAGGTCCTGCCGAACTGTGCATGCACACGCACCTCGCTCTGCAGTCCGTGGCTTCCCCCCGGCATCTGATTGTGCCGGGGAGGACCTGCGCGGCGGCTGGGGGGATCTGTCTGATCCCGCAGCCACGCTTCTCTTTTGATGTGCCTATTTCCCCCAGTGTGACCGGGGCCTAAAATGCCACTTACGGGACCCAAAAAAAGAGACCGGTATCATGTGTAGTTGTGCAAAGAAGTACTATATTGGCAGTGCTCCCTCTAAGCTGGGGAGTCTTGTGAGCAAAAATTCTACTTTGTGAGCTATTGGCATTAAAGTTGTGAGTGAGCGATTTGGCTGCTGCAGATTAGTTTGCTCTGGAGCCATCCCTTCCTGAGCTAAGACAAAAATGTGTGAGTCGGAGGCTAAGAAACTGAGCTAGCTCACACTAACTCAGCTTAGAGGGAACACTGCATATAGGGTTGCCAACAAACCTGGAGAAAAATGTCCTGCCCCTTTAATGTGTGAAAATGGGGGCAGATGAAACTTTTCATGGGATGGTACAAGATAATTCAGTGAATAACATCCCGTGAAGCTTCTATTAGAGGGACAGGACATTTCTCTCTCTTTCTCCAGGCAGTTGACAACACTAACACCAATAATGACATGGTCAAAGCCAAACTGTTTCATAAAAGGCACACAGGGAGTGAATTTAATAAATTCAGCACAATTAAAAATAAGTGTAGCAACAGCCTCAAACAAATGTGTTACTGAGAGATCCCAAATGAGCATTTTGCATATAATTCACCAATGGAGGTCTTATCTTTTCATAAAGGGATTGTTTTTGTTGAGCCTCGTATACAATTTTTTATATTTAGTTGGATTTTTTAAAAAATAAAACCTGTTATTTAAATGATTTACAGGATGTCTGGGAGCAACAAAGGTTTTTTGTTTTTTTTAAATTCTCAACTATTAAAACCAGGGGTCATTTCGTAGAAAAAGAGCTAGGGGGACTCATTAGCATAACTCATTAGCATATGCCACACACCCTGACATCACCGGAAGTGTGTCCTCCCCACAGCCGGCGGCGACCTCCAGCGGGCACCAGCAGGGAGCTCCAAGCCCCGCCCTCCCGCACCTCACCGGGGGGGGGATGGCGTCCCCCCGCGTCCCCCCCCCAATGACCCCTGATTAAAACTAATCTTTGAACAGCACATGGAGACCCTTTTGGTGTCAAAAAGATCAAGGGTCAAGGGAATAAAGAGATTCCTTTCATCGTACTTCAGGAAGAAAAGCATTTTCGCTTGTTAACATTAGCTGGGTTAAGGAGAGTTTCCCAGAGCCAGTTTCTTTCTCAGTGCTATAAATCAACGGAGTCACTATTTGGAGGAACCAGAAGACACAGGTGTATGGAAGTGCTCAACAGAAGAGTGACCGAGTAACTGCCTACCCATAGGACTTCTTAAAAGAAATCTAGGGCCTTGTAGTTACCTCTTGTCTTCCATCTCCGAGGACTTTGCACATGTCCGCTGTAATTTATTATAGCAGCAATCATGCAGATCACAGTCAATGTTCCCTCTAAGCTGTGGAATCTTGTGAGCAAAAATTCCACATTGTGAGCTACTGGCATTAAAGTTGTGAGCAAGCGATTTGGCTACTGAATAAATTGGTTTGCTCTGGAGCCCTCTTTCCTGAGCTAAGACAAAAATGTGTGAGCCACAAGCTAAAAAACTGTGAGCCAGCTCACACTAACTCAGCTTAGAGGGAACAGTACCCATGTGTAGACCACATGCACAGAGGCCCGTGGACTCATCTTATGATCTCTGATGGTTCATGAGCCTGCCAGCACACTCCTACATAGACATGCTGGCAACTTCGTGACAAACATGCTCACCAGACAAGCATCTCTTGATCAAACACCCCTGATGACACATGAGTGTTCCCTGATGAGCATGGCATCATGCTGACCAGTTTTGTGCCTGCATATTGGGTGCTTGGTCATTGCAGATTATGGTTGCTTCTGCCCAGTCTGAGAGTGAAATCATCTGTTTTACTAGAGAAGAGGAAGAGGAGCAGGAGATTGGATTTATACCCTGCCCTTCACTATCCAAATGAGTCTCAGAGCGGCTTACAAACTCCTTTCCCTTCCCCTCCTCACAACAGACACCCTGTGTGGTAGGTAGGGCTGAAAGAGCTCTGAGAGAACTGTTCTGACAGAACTATGGCTTGCCCAAGGTCATCCAGCAGGTGCAAGTGGAGGAGTGGGGAATCAAACCCGATTCTCCCAGATTAGAGTCTGCGCACGTAACCACTACACCAAACTGGCGTAAGAGGGAAGAGGGAAAACCCAGGCATCATAGTGGTTGGATTATTAAACTGATCAACTTGTGTTAACCATTTGTTTCCGTGCAGTTGGATGCATCTTTTAAATGAGCAACGTTGGATTTTTTTTTGTAGCTGCGCAAAGAGATCACTAGAATTGATTACATGGGCAGACACTGAACACACACTAAGGCACCTAAGTAATAAGTCTCAACTCAAAAATCTAAAAAAAAATTGTTTTTACTTTCAGAATTGGAGGCAGCAGCAACATATGAGTGGTGGGAGGTAGCTACTGTGTGCAAGAAACCAGTGAAATTGTGCAAACTGAACATATCCCCAATTGCTTCTTCATTGCAACCAATGAGTAGGACATGAGCCAAATCAGTGGGTGTTCTAGCATAACTATGCCCGCACAAGGGGGCCATGTTTCCCGTGTCATTCAGTTTTCCTTATTTCTGTGAGAACAGATTAGACACATCCACATGTTCACCTTTTTCTACCATTTTCTAGTGTGCAAAAGTCTGAGCCCCTGGAAACAGATAAAAAGTTTACCATTGCAAACCTGGCATGTTTCACTTGTGTTTGTTCTTTTCTGACTGTGGCGCACGTGCGCATGCTTGCTTGCTTGCTTTCCTCGCTTGCTGTAAACAGCGAAAGGGAGGCACTCATGAGACCGTACGAACTGGCACTGCCAGACTGAGTTATCTGACTAACCTTGAGGAGGAGGGAGGGCTTGCGTTCCACTGTCAGTGTGAATATTTCTGCTCTCATGGGGCACGGAGAGTCTCCCGTTCATTATGTAACCTCCCGCCGGGAGAATTCCCTCGCGCGCGCTTGGATTTCATTTGCTTAGCCAATTGCAGCATCATGTTATATGTAGTGATGCATCTGCCCCATCGTCATTCCTAACAATAAACCTGTAGATCATGGCAACAGACCTGTAGTCTCATAAAGCATAACGACTCCCTGGAAACGTGTGTGGAGATTTGCATGCTGTTGAACCTAACACATATCTGCAGTAGTAATTCTTTCTTATAAACAAATCGATAACTGCATTGATTCCCCCCCCCCCATAACAAATATTACAAGTCAAAAGGATCATAAATTAAACAAACATCTTAGAGCAAAAAAGGAACAAACATGTGTTGGTCCACAGTGAATAAGGTACACTGCTGTTTTTAAAAAGTTTAAAATTGTGCTTTTACTGCTATAACTTATTCAGTGCTGATGCTGCGAGGATATCAAACGAAAGCAGCAGTTTTAAAATGCCCAGACCAATATTACTTTGAGTGCCACGGGCAGAGCAATCCGGGGGAGGGGAGCCAACTGACCTCTGGATCTATGTATGTTTGAGATACCCCGCATAAGGGCCACTTATGATGGCACAGGCCCCCAGCAGCACTCCATTGTTTGTAGGTGCCAACAGTAGGCTGCCCATCAAAACAACTGAGATGTAGGCCTCTGTGCTGGCATGGTTATGGGCAGGGGTCATTTCGTAGAAAAACAGATGCGGGAGCTTATTAGCATAACTCATTAGCATAACTTATTTGCATATGCCACACTCCCTGACATCACTGGAAGTGTGTCAGAAGGCAACACCCACCGCTCAGGCTCCACTGGACTGTTTTGGATTGCTAGCTATTGGGGGGGGGGGTGCACAGATCTGTCCTCACAGAGGAGGGAGAGCTTGTACCTGAATAAAACGTGGTCTTAAAGGTGCCACTGGACTGTTTTGGATTGCTAGCTATTGGGGGGGGGGAATGTGCAGATCTACCCTCACAGAGCAGGGAGAGCTTGTACATGAATAAAACTTGGTCTTAAAGGTGCCACTTGACTGTTTTGGATTGCTAGCTATGGGGGGGAGGGAATGTGCAGATCTGGCCTCACAGAGGAGGGAGAGCTTGTACCTGAATAAAACTTGGTCTTAAAGGTACCACTGGACTGTTTGGGGCCGGGAGGCGGAGGGGGGGGGCTCTGCAACATATCTTGCTGATTCTTGGTCCTCGTGGCCCGACTGAGGGCTGCTGGGAGCAGGGGGCAGGGCGTTTTGCATGTGCCCGCCCCCTGGGCTCCTTACTGCCGGAGCTCCACTCCTGTGTGCTCCGACAGTAAATAACCCCTGGTTCTAGGCAGGTTTGGGGGCATGGCCAGAGTTAGTCAGCTCCCCAAGCCCTTTCAGCCTGGGAAAGCCTCCTCCCAGAGGTGGAAAGTTATGCCAGCAAAAAACATGGCACGGCCCATAGGTGCCCGTTGAACTCGAAAATCAAGTTGTCCCCCACCGCTGCGGCCTCACTCATGAGGCTCGGAGGAGCGCAGGATGCCGACAACAGGTTCAGCCAATCACCTCCCTTGCCACAGCGGCCCAGGCCCCTCCCCCGCACCCAGTCGGGCCGAAATAATGGCTCAGAGTTCCCAGGGGAAAGAAGAAACCAGTCTCCGCTGGGGCCCAAAGTTACTTGTGTGGGCCAACTAAGATAACAAGACCAACATCGAAGTGGCCAAAAGTGAAAGCAGACATTCTTCCCCGCACCCAGTCGGGCCGAAATAATGGCTCAGAGTTCCCAGGGGAAAGAAGAAACCAGTCTCCGCTGGGGCCCAAAGTTACTTGTGTGGGCCAACTAAGATAACAAGAGCAACATCGAAATGGCCACAAGTGAAAGCAGACATTCTTCTCACTCCCCTATGTCCCTATGGCAACCAAGTCCACGAAAGCAGGCGAGGTTGATACCCACCACACTGGCTTTCCTGGTATATTACTGGTCAGCCAGGCAAGGGCGCTCCATAAGGGGTCTCTGGCTTGAATCATTCCTCTTACATAGGGGGAAAAAATAAGGATGTTAGGAGGAAAAGCTTGTTAAGGACGGCTGTGGAACTAATAGCCTTAGAAGAAGAAAGATCCATGGCTCCCATTGCTATAGCCCACGGTTTACATGAGAAGGTCCCAATGTCAGTTCCTGGCATCTCCTGTTGAAGGAACTCAGGTAGTGTTAAAAATAACCTGGATGGAAAGATTGGGGAACTTCCGTAACAGATAAAACATCTCAAGACAACAACTTAAAGTAACTTAGAGCAGTCGCTTCTTGGAGAAATGGTTTCTTTTCTTTCTGCAAAAACTTTTCCAAAATGACTGGTGAGATTAAGACCTTTTGTGGCAGAATGGGTCTGCTTAGGCGTGCAAGCCCCGTTCCACTCAACCTCCAAGGTTTTCCCAACACCTGGAGAGGCTTTTCTCTCTCTCTCTGGTAACCCACTGCCACCACCTGACCTTAGCTAAGAGTTCTGTCTGCTCTGATGGACCCAGCACAAAAGAAATCTCTTCCCTTACTTCCTGGAGTTTTATCACCTCTCTTTTCCCCACCCACTGACCAGGTCAGGCCAGGTCAGAGAAGATTTTCCTGAAGTCTCCAGAATTTCCTTCCTGAAGTCTCTCTAGTATTTAACACCTCCAAATCTCTGTACCCTGCTTGAAGGGGGAGGGAATGAACCCTCCTATTGTCTCTAGCTAGACCTATTAGCATTTCTTAAGAGGCAGCTGAGGTGAGCCAGGAAAGCCATTGACTGACTTCCTCCTCCCTGCCTGTACTCTGCCCGGAGAAAAAAAGCTTTTACAATTCAGAGCGGAGGTTTTGCTCATTTCAAACCTCCAAAGGAAAAATGCATTTCTTCACACCTATATTGATTTATTAACTTACAAAAGCGTAGCTGAAATGATGTCACTTTAAATTCACTACTACCTAATGCAAGAATTGTCACAGTATCCCCCCATCAATTCTTTTCAGTGACATTGCAAAGCTATGGACTATTTACCTAGGTCATCTTTCTCAAATTTTCCTTTACATGATTACTTTCACATTATTGTATGATGTCCAATTTTTTTAAACACCTTTAAAATGATAAAAAAGTAACAAAAAATAAAAAACAAGGTGGGCTATATAATTTGCTTGATCTATTTTCAGTTTTACATTCGTCTTAAAGACAGATCTTCATACACCTCTTCTTCTTGTGTTCTCCCCCCCACAAAGAAAAGACATCTAAGGGTGTGTTCAGACAGGCAGCTAATCCCGTCATTACACCAGTTTGAATTTTAACCCGATCTTTTTAATCCATCATAGCACGACCAGACAGCCCCCTGGTGAATCACCTTACCGCGCACTGCCTCCGTTGTGGATTGAAGGAGGCGCGGTGAGGTTTTTTAAAAAAACTTTTTGCGCATGTGCATAGACGTGACAGCATGTCATTTTTGATCCGTGCATGTGTAGAGATTTTTTAAAATGCCGCCCACTCGGGATGGTCTGACGTCAGACCACCCCGATGGGAGGATTGCACACTGGTGGAATGATCAGATGGGTGAAAGTCTGCAGTTGTCCCGCAGGTAACCAAAACCCCCAGATTTAAAGTGCTATCTTTTAAGTACGGCTCCGAAGCGCGGGAAAACGGGATGCCCACGGAAGAGGGACATTTCCCGGATGTTTGTGTCTGGACGTTACCTTTAGATCCGTGACGCAATCGTGCCTCGCGCAGATCTAAAGAGCCGTCTGATCGGACTCTAGGAAGGTGAAGTCAGAGCTGTAAAATATTGTGTACTATTTTGATTAGAAATGAGTTCTCTGAAACAGTAACCAAGGTCCTCAGCATTCCAGGAATCCCAACAGTTATGCACCGATTCCAACAGAAGAAAGCATAATTGAATCTTGGGGTACATGCTAGGGGACCCAGCAACATGCCACAGCCTAGGGTTGCCGGGTGGAGAGGAGGAACTAGGGGGTCAAGGTATAGATACGGACTATCAATATACCTATCAAGGTATAGATAGGGACTCTGGGGCAAGGGATGCTCTGTATTCTTGGTGCTTGGGGGGGGGGTCAACAGTGGGAGGGCTTCTAGTGTCCTGGCCCCACTGGTGGACCTCCTGATGGCCCCTGGTATTTTTGGCCACTGTGTGACAGAGTGTTGGACTGGATGGGCCGTTGGCCTGATCCAACATTGGCTACTCTTAGGTTCTTATAACGCTGGGGAGGATCTGGTCACCTTAGCAGCCCATGGAGACCAGCCAGTCATGCGATTCGTTTTGATATGTTTGGGTTGAATCTGGGGGGGGGGGCGAGGTGCATAGGCGTAATCTTCGTGGGGGAGCGCGGCGCTTCACGCCCCCGCTCAATTACGTAATGCCAGGTAGCGGAGATATAAACTTTATAAAGGACACAAACACAAAGGGGTTTTTTTACTTAAAATAAAAACATGCTTAAAACATCAGCACTCTTGCAATATTTTGTTTATTTAACAGTGTCTGATAACTGACACCTCTTGTTCTGAATTACTGCATCAAAATGACTGTGCTGTTGCAATCTTGAGTATGCTGTTCAGGTGTGTATCCGTAAGCTGCAAACCTACGATGATGCAGCAGCGGCAGAACTGGAAGAAGAAGCAGAAGACAGCCAGTTCCTCTGCGGGCCTTGATAGAAGCCCTTCGGGGGCCTGATCCGCCCACTGGGCCACATGTTTGACACCCCTGCCATAGATTCCACATTCCGAAGAAGAGAAGAAGAAGAGTTTGGATTTATACCCCGCCCTTCACTACCCAAAGGTGTCTCAGAGCGGCTTACAAACTCCTTTCCCTTCCCCTCCCCTCAACAGACACCCTGTGAGGTGGGTGGGGCTGAGAGAACTCTGACACAAACTGCTCTTTTTCAAGGACAGCTGTGCCAGAGCTTGTGACTGACCCAACACGGTTCTCCCAGATTAGAGTCCGCACACTTAACCACTACACCAAACTGGCTCTCAAAGTGGCCATTTTCTCCAGGTGAACCAATCTCTGTTGCCTGGAGATCCGTTGTAATTCCAGGAGACCTCCAGCCACCACCTGGAGGTTGGCAACTCTATTCTCATATGACGAGACAGTGACTCATGGGTCTTCCCTCCTTTCCATTCTCCCCTTTCCCATACAATACTCCCACCCTTTCATGGCTTGCCTTAATCCTGTTTACACTGCTGTTAATCATGGTAAAATCACTCCAGATTGCCCTGTAACTAGAGCTTGAAACGAATGTGGACGAGAAGAGGTTATTTTTTAAAAAATGGCTTTTGTTTTTAATAAAGGTTAATGCAGTCCGTCTTCCATACGTGAATATTTCAAAATGAGCATTGCCACAATTGAAGAGTTTTCTCAACCGCAGACTTTAGGAGGAGGAGGGCAGCTGCCTGTGGAACAATTTGACAACTGAAAGAGGACAATTGCATTTTTAAAAAATGTTCACCCATCACTTCCTTTCCCATTAAAAAGCACGAAACTCAACCTATGCCCCCCATTTTGCTTCCACAGAAGTCACAGTTCAAAAAGAATATTAGTTTCCCGGCTGAAATGTAGGAAAGCAGAGATGATGCTTCAGAGATACCTATTTAATTTTTCATCAAAAGAACAGATTGCCTATGTATTTTTAATACTTTACATAGGCAACGCAAAAGAACCACAAAAGGAGTACAGATGTACTATTAATACTGTAGGAAAACACGGAGGGCCAGGAGCAGGGTGAGAATACCCTGGCCGTACTGGCAACTTAAAAATGGAACTTGGCAACGCACTTGGTGGTGGTGGTGGTGGGGTGTTGCTGAAAAAGGCCGGAACCTGCTTCCTGCTCCTTCTCCTCTGTGTGTGAAGTGCCGTCAAGCCGCTTCCAACTTACAGTGACCCTATGCATTAATGATCTCCAAAATGTTGTATCCATTAACCACCTTGTTCAGGTCTTGCAAAACCACCTTGCTCAGGTCTTGCAAACCAACGCTAAAGACCTGACTCAAGATTGGGAATCGCTCTGCGGTTGTTTCTAAGCGGTTTATAAATAATGGGAACTCCCCGCCATCTTCTCTAGTTTGGCCATTATACCATTTGGCTACTCCCCTCCCCCTCCCCTCCAGTTTTAGCCCATTAACCATCCCTTTCCTTCTCCTCCTTGTACATACCACTTTTCCAGGAGTGTCAATGATGTGCCACACTTCTTGAATCCCACTCATCTGCTGCCCTCTTTCTTGTACCCTTTTTACAGCCGAAATACAAAGGCTAAGGACAGAACTAAGTATTATCAAAACAAAAACAAATGACCAAACTTGCTTTCTAAGATTGTTCAGAGAGCCAGTTTGGTGTAGTGGTTAAGTGCGCAGACTCTAATCTGGGAGAATCGGGTTTGATTCCCCACTCCTCCACTTGCAGCTGCTGGATGACCTTGGGCAAGCCATAGTTCTGACAAGAGCTGTCCTTGAAAGGGCAGTTCTGGAAAGAGCTCTCTCAGCCCCACCTACCTCACAGGGTATCTGTTGTGGGGAGGGGAAGGGGAAGGAGTTTGTAAGACGCTCTGAGACTCCGAGTGAAGGGCAGGGTATAAATCCACTCTCCTCCTCCTCCTCCTTCTCCTCCTCCTCCTCTTCTTCTTCTGGTGGGGGACGGAGCTTGTAATGAGAATCTGCGTGCATATGCGTGTATGCATGTGGTAGTTAAACCTGCTCTTTCTCATCTGCAAATGCTCTCAAAGGCCATTTCCCCCCTTAGTTCTGGATTCAGGGAGGGGAGAAAACCATTCAAACGTCATAATTTTCTTATTATGAGATCTATAATAGATTTTCCTTCTGTATTTTCATTATATCATCAACCTGTTAAAAGTAATAGCGAGCATGCAGAAGAGGCGAAAACATGCGTAGCAACGATGAAACTAATAATATAGCTGCAAAACAGACCGGTTAGGAAAATCTGAAATGTAAAATGATGGATATAAATATAAATGTACCCATGAGAAGTAAACATCACTGTATGTTATTATTCTTTCATGTTTGGTCCTATACAATAATCTAACCCCTTTTTTCTTTCTGTATTTTCTTTATATTATTTTTCTGTTATTTCAAAAAAATAAAAATGAAAACAAAAGTCATGGTGGGAGGATTGACAGGAGAACTGGCAGATAGGGAAAGGACGAAGCACCTCTGTTCTTCCTACCAATTATCCCCTACAAATGTCTATCCTTTCCCCAGCACCAATGGGATTTTTTTCCGTCAGTTCCTCTGTCGTTCCATTCTACAAAAGGCTTTGGAAATAATTCGCAATGCAGCATGGCCTTATGGCACTAGATGAACTATTAGTTGGATTTCAACCATGATTTCGAGGAAGGGGTGCACTTGGCCACATTTTCACTGGGATCCGCGAATACAATCGGCATTGCAGTTAACTGAATGGAAGCAGATCTGCTGTGTGGCAAGGGGCTTCTCTTTCTCATTTTCCTTGCCTCTGCGTTTCTGTTGCTTCGGGGGGGGGTGTCAATTCTACACAAGTTTTTCTGCCTCTAGTGGTCTGTTTAATATTATGTTGCTGCATGTTTGGCATAAAAACCTGCAGTTTAAATCTGCGGGGATATATGCCAGACGTAAAGCGGTGTAATACTGAATTGACCACTAGAGGGAGCAAAAGAAGTGTGGAACAGAAAAACCCCCCCCATGCAATGGGAACACACAAGCAAGGAATGCAGAAAAGCCCAAGGTTTTGTGCTAGCAAATACCCTGTTTCCCCGAAAATAAGACCTACCCAAAAAATAAACCCTAGCAGGATTTCTATGCATTTGTGGTATAAGCCCTAGTGTGTCTTATTTTCGGGGAAACACGGTAATACACTGGAAGTCCGATTGTGACTGTCGCTAATAGCATATTTTATCATGATAATGTACAGTTGAGTTCAAAGGACAAGATGGGGAAAATAAAAAAGAGGTCATTTTGGCAAAGCAAGGAGAAGCCATATTAACCAGACCTATGGCTATTTTCTATTGGCTGTCGTGCATTCTCATGGGATGTGCACCAATCTCTCTACTGCAATGAATTGAAGTTATGCCTTGCGTGACTTAATAGGTCGACCCTAAAGGGAATCAGTACTCCTTGTCCCTGAAGTATGCAATGCGCTGCTGATTTTATTTTATGTAACTCAATTGATCAATAGATAGTCATTCAGTCAATGGTAAATAGCTCCTTCCTTTCTACTGAAAGGTTTTACTGGTTACATATCATGAGCAAATGGCGTGTGACATGTGCCAGAACATTAACGCTAACTTGCTAGAATACATTGTCCTTGTGATGTATGGAATGAAAGCTGCATTTGCAGTTATGACATATCTTGTTTTTTGCCATGAGTTATTTCTGGTAATTCTAAATAAAGAACAGTTCTCTGAAACAAGGAACAAGTGGCAGTCTTACTCACAGACAAGGAACTGTGTTTCCAAGTCATCGGGCAACAAATTCCAAACACGCTTCAGCTCCAGCATGGCCTACAGGTGTGTGATGTGCAGGGCTATTTTTGGGCAGGAACGCACAGGAACGGAGTTCCGGCTGGCTCCCAAGTTGGCCAAGCCCAGCACGAACCCATTAGCATAATAGGCCACACCCAACAGCAGAAACTCATTCGGATTGGCTACAATTAGGGGTGTGTGGCCTAACATGCAAAAAGCCCTGGGTTTTGACAACAAACAAGGTAAAGAGAATAAGAAGCAAAAGGTGGGTGTGGGTGGATGACCACACTTCTGGTAACATGGGGGTGTGGCCTAATATGCAAATGAGCTGTGCTGTCAGGGGTGTGGCCTAATATGCTAATGAGTTCCTGCTGCTGGGTATGGCCTATTATGCTAATGAGTTCCTGCTGGGCTTTTTCTACAAAAAAAGCCCTGATGATGTGGCAGTTCTAGTTGTGCAGTTTGGTTTTACTGTTTTCTGTGAGTGTATGCTACACATCTCATTTCCCAAATGCCTCTATGACAAAAAAACACACACCCTATATATATTTTTTTGGGGGGGGGGTGCACAGTTCTCAAAGAATTTAAAAACTAATGGGGCAAGGAAGGAAACCGGGAGGGACAGCGGCACCGTATAGCCAAGAAAGCTTGCTGGGAGACCTTGGGCCAGTCACACTCTCTCAGCCTAACCTACCTCACAGGGTTGTTGAGAGGATAAAATGGAGGAGAGGAGAATGACGTAAGCCGCTTTCGGTCACCATTGTGGAGAAAGGTGGAGTATAAATGAATTAAACAAGCCAATAAATAATAAAATCTTGTCAGATCTCAGAAGCGAAGCAGGGTTGGTACTGGATGGGAGACCACCAAGGAAGGCTCTGCAGAGGAAGGCCATGGCATACTGACTCTGCTTCTCATTTGCCTTGGAAGTACCTTGCTGGGCTCTCCATAAGTTGGTTGTTACTGAAGGCACACGTGTATGTAAGGAAGAAACCAGAAACCACATCAACATCATCTTTTTTGAATTTTTAATTCTGCATGTGTGTGTGAGTGTGTGTGCACCTGGAAGTCATGGCGACCTCTGGTGACTGATCCCTACTGGGGGCCTGGAGGATACTCAGAGAGGTGGCTGAAGAAAGCCTGCCCCCGCCTCCCATCTCTGGTATCCCAAGGAGGTCTCCCATCCCAGGACTTGACAGAGTTGACCCTGCTTAGCTTCCGAGATCTGACGAGATCAGGCTTGCCTGGGCTACTCAGGTCAGGACCCATCAACAACATCTTGATATGTTCTTGTGCAGCCGAACTGGGTGGACACAGGACTATCAAGAAGCAAAATAACCGGAGTTACTAACTTCTGCTCGGAAAATACCTGGGGATTTGGGAGGTCACGTAGGGTAACCAGTTCTGGGCTGGGAAACAACTGGCGATTTTGGAGGTAGACACTGGGGAGGGCAGGGTTTGGGGAGAGGAGGGACCTAAACAGGGTAAAATGCCATAGAGTCCACCCTCCAAAGCCAGGGTGGAACCTGTTGGAATATACAAGGTCTCTGTTGGAATATACAAGGTCTCTACTTGAAGAAGATCAGAAGAACAGAGAGCCAGTTTGGTGTAGTGGTTCCTTCCTGTCTCCTGATTGGTTCTTCTGTAGAATTCCTGCTCCTGCAGAGCTTCTTTCTTTGTTATTCCTCTCATAGCAGTTAGTTAGGCAGTTAAGGTTTCCTCCCACTTCTATGTTCTATCAAAGTTTGTTCTTCTTTAAATAAACCTAGGCCCCGGTCACACGGGCCAGAAAATGCGGGGGGGGGAGCGTGGCTGTTAGACCTGGAGCAAAGTAACGGGCGGCAGCCCGACCACATGTCCCGTTGAGGTCCCGTGGTTAGTCCGTTAGGTGCCGATCACATGGCTATCCTGCAGTGTGGTAAAGAAGCGGCGTGGCGTAATCACACCGGCTATCACTAGGCACCACTTCCGTGGCAAAAGGGATTTTTTTTCACACTGAAGTTTGTGCATGCGCATGATCATTTGTGCGCATCCTGTGGAGACTTACAAAAAAACACATCCGGTGTGCAATGGGACATGGACGGGCACTGGATGCCACGAGATTCAAGTGGAAATGCGATCAGACGCCCGCCCTTGCCCCGCGTTTCCCGAAAACTAGTACATTGTATGTGGTAGTTTTTTACTCCGCATTTTCGGTGAGGAGCCACGGGTTAACCACGGGTGTACTACGCTTCCCAGATGTTGCGGTGTGATCGTGCACCGAAAATCCGCCTACCATCCGTGTCTTTAGCGTGGCGACTTCTCTGTGTGAACGGGACCCTACTTATTTTTCTTTAAACGGTTGGTGCTCCATTTCCTTGCATATTTGAACTCTGTCAAAAGAGCCTAGGGTTGCCCACACTGGGTCAGGAAATTCTTGGGAGATTTCGGAGTGGAGTGTGGGAAGGGCATAATTCGGGGAGGGAAAGGACCTCAGTGGGGTATAATGCCATAGAGTCCATCCTCCAAAGCTGCCATGTTCTCCTGACACCTGTAGTCTGGAAATCCGTTGGAAGTCCAGGAGATCTCTGGGCCCCACCTGGAGGTTGGCAAACCTCATGGAAACCCACCTCGTTAGCCATCTGGCAGGGAACGGGCCCATCCTTCATTCAGACAGGAGTGCAGGAACTGATGCCAGGCCACCTCCCCGGTGAGGCATAATAGACAAGGACCAACTTCATTGCTAAGGCAACTGAAGAAGCCTCAGAAATGCTTGTCATTCAATACTTCCTAAAGGCCTTTTAGCCTGTGCTGAAATCAACAGTGAAAACAAAAACCCACTGGGTTTACTGCATGCCTCGTTTCAATCAGATTCTCTCTCCCTGTTTCCCACTGGCATAATTCTCCTCAGTCCGCGCAAAAAGGGCTAGGACCAAGCTTGGCCGTTACATATACATAAAATATATTTTCTCGGAAATCGGGCCTCCAAAGTGGGGGGAAATCCACCCCCCGGGGGGACTTGGCAGCCCTACATTATACGCAGCTGAGGCCTCTCCCCTCCCTCACATCTCCAGTAATTTCCCAATGTGGAGCTGACCGTAAGTGGTAAGAAGAAGGAAGTCAGCCTGAATGGCATTCTGGGGGACAAACAAGGAAACAGCACTTAGCAGATGAGAAAGAAGGGAAGCACCTATAACTAGCTTTGCTCCTCTGCTGCCCCCTGTAGGAGCTGACTCCTTTTGTACACTTGATGCTGTTTTTTCCAGTACTACGCCCAGGCGCCTCCATGGATGTAGAAGGGTGTGGTAAACTGTTTAGGATGCCCATTTGGGAAGGGCGGTATATAAATCTAATAAAATGAATACATAAATAGATAAATAAATAGAGAGCCAGTTTGGTGTAGTGGTTAAGTGCGTGGACTCTAATCTGGGAGAACCGGGTTTGATTCCCCATTCCTCCACTTGCACCTGCTGGATGACCTTGGGCAAGCCGTAGTTCTGTCAGAGCTGTTCTCTCAAGGACAGCTCTCGAAAGAGCTCTCTCAGCCCCATCTACCTCACAGGGTGTCTGTTGTGGGGAGGGGAAGGGAAAGGAGTTTGTAAGCCTCTCTGAGTATAAATCCAATATCATCCTCCTCCTCCTCCTCTACTTCTTCTTCCTCTTCCTCTGTGGAAAGCCCCAGGAACAGATCAGGGGAAGGAGGCTAGGGGCAAGATCCAGTGAGCTGGCAGGATGGGTTTGGTGCCCAGGTATGGGGGGCTGTGGTACAAAGTGGGTGGAGGATGCCTCCCCCCTATGATGAGCACCCTTTGTAACCACTTTCACACTCATGGCATAGAGGGGTTGGAGATGCACACCTTCGGAGCAGCTTTTGTGAGCCCCTGATGTGTGTATGTTCCTCCGGAGGAGAAGGCTGTTGAGTTGACTTCTGCAGGGATGCAACCAGGGGTCGTTTCCTGCGGGAGCGCACAGGAGTGGAGCTCCGGCAGTAAAGAGCCCAGGGGGTGGGCACATGCAACAAGCCCCACCCTCTTGTCCCAGCAGCCCTCAGTCAAAGCCCTCAGTCAAGAAACAGCCAGGTAAATTGCAGAGCTCCCCCCAGCCACCCAGTCCAAAACAGTCCAGTGGCACCTTTAAGACCAAGTTTCATTCTCTGTGAGGGAGATCTGCACGTTCTTCCCCTCCCCCCATAGCGAGCAATCCAAAACAGCCAAGTGGAGCCTGAGTGGTGGGTGTTGCCTTCTGACACACTTCCGATGATGTCAGGGGGTGTGGCATATGCAAATAAGTTATGCTAATGAGTTATGTGAATGAGCTCCTGCACCTCTTTTTCTAGGAAATGACCCCTGTGCTCCACAGTCTTTCAACACCTATGCTTTCACAGCATCCTTGTTCCGTCATGAAGCCACCTGGGTAACCCCGGGCCTGCCACTCTCTGAATTGTTCAAGCAATAGGATGTTATTCATTTTCTTCCTCTGGGAGTGAAAAATATACGTGGGAGAGACATGAGCGAGGGCCAAAGCAAAGTTTTTACACATGGGGTCTAGACCAAAAAGCTTCCACCTACTCCCTGACTGGTCCAAAGTAAACACATCCGTTTCCCCTCAATACTTATTCATTTTTGGCCCTCTCCTTAGACATTTATTGGTCTGATTTAGGCAAAGTTAGGTCATTGGCAAACCTCCCCAGTTGGCTAAGCAGAACTTCAAAAGACCCTGAGGCAAAACAGAACTTCTTTATTAAAGGCCAGCTCCAACATTAATCCCTGGTGAGCTTTATTTATTACCTCAGTGTCACTCCGCTAAGCATTGTCGCCATAATTAAAACATGCCCCTTAAAGAGACTATGCAGGTTTGCTGAAGAGAGCCAAACGTCTGATGTGTCACCTGAAGACTGTCCACCATTACCACTACTTTTGTTGTGGGGATGCAGGTTATGGAGGAAAGAATTTTCTAATCTTATTACATATGCCAACCTCATTCATCCCTAAGGTTGCCGGGTCACTACCTTTTTCTGGTGAGGGGGAGAAACTCCTGTTCCGGGGTCTTTGCGCACGCTGCGATGATGTCACCAGGAAGTGACGTCATCACACTAGGCACGTCACTGGGGGGATGCTCTAGCATTCGGCTAGAAGCTCTATAATAACATAGAGTCTTCAGGCCAAATGCCAGAGCATCGCCCGGCGACAGGCTCGGTATGATGACGTCACGCTGGACATGTTGGCCTGATCCAGGCACTTTGGGGGCCGGCAGACTGGGGCCCATCAAGCGGGCAAACCCCTGCCCCCTGGGGGATCTGGCAGCCCTATTCATTCCTTACACCTCTATTCTCACCAATCCCCCAGATGGGTCATATGTCCTCTTTATTTTATTTTATTTCATATTTGGAATAATAGATTAGAATAGCAGATTGTAATGTAACCTAATGAATAGTAGAATGTAATGCAACTTGGAATGGCAGACTGGAACGTATTTCTCTGGTCTGGGGACAGGGGAGATAACTCTACACAGCCAATCCGCTCCACTTCAAAGAAAAAGATGCTGTAAGGTTGCCTGCAGGTGGGAGAGGAGACGGATGGAGCATAATGGCAGGGTCTCAGTTAATTACTCTCAGCATTCCACAATTAAGGCTACATCTGCCCATCCGTCTCCAATTTTGACACATTTATTCCCTGCACTATGTTTTCCCCTGGAATTAAACCCAAACAAATGGTAACCAGATAAACGAAGCTTGTTATTCCTGTTTGGTCCTTGAACCTGTTAAACATCTCCATTATGCTGTATGCTAACTTACTACTCACCCTCTACCGATACATATGGACTGGTAATTTCCATTTCATTGTATCTGAAGAAGTGTGCATGCCCACGAAAGTTTGTACCTTGAATAAAACTTTGTTGGTCTTAAAGGTGCCGCTGGACTCGAACTGTGTTCTGCTGCTTCAGACCGACACGGCTGACCACCTGAATTTTCCTGTAGGTATGTTCCTTTCCCATAAATCTATATTCCCTAACAGTCATTCCTTAGAAGAGGAGCTCTAAAACCCATGCCACTAGGGGTGCATTCTCACATACATGTACACCACTTGATCCATTATAATCAATATATCTAGTTCTCAACGTGGCCCAATCTGTGGATATTCAAATCCAGGAACTGGAGCCATCAACAGACAAGACAAATCTTTCTATGAACCTGAGAAAAGTCCCAGGTTGGCAAAGAAATCCAAAATCTAAGGAAAATATATCGGGAGGTTAACCTCCCCTCAAGTGATAAAAGAAAGCGCCAGTAGCTTTGAGAAATACAGGACCTCAGTTGCTGTTGCTAGACAACCACAACAGCATTGCCAGCCTTCAGTCTTGATTTCTGCCAGTAAAAGGCAAGGGGAGGAATCAGGGCCTTTTCCAGGGCTTTTGGAGACTTTGAAGGACGACTCCTTGGGGGCCAGGCCCGGCAGCAGCCACAAGGTAACTTGCTACCATGTGACCAGCATGACCCGCCCAGGCCTAGCTGCTTGCTACTGTTCATCAGAAGCCATCTCCCAGAAGCCAGTGTGGCATAGTGGTTAGAGTTCAATTGAGTTTCATCGTTGTAGGTGTTGCAAAGTGGTAAGGAGATCTGTGGAAGCTCATTCACGCAGGCAGATGATTAGCTAGTGAGGGTACCTCACGCTTCTCAAGGCCCAAATCCGAGGGTTGCCAGGTCCCCCACCACCACTGGAGGGGGATGGGGGGATAGGGTGGCCAGATCCAGGTTAGGAAACTTCTGGAGATCTGGGTATGGAGCCTGGGGAGGGCAGGGACCTTAGTGGCATGCAGTGCTATAGAGTCCACCCTCCCAAGCATCCATTTTCTCCAGGGGAACCGATCTCTGTAAGGTAGAGATGAGCCGTAATTCCAGGGGATCCCCGCGTCTCACCTGGAGGCTGGCATCCCTACCAAATCCCCAGGTTGTGTGTTTGTGCCAACTTGGGATGGTCTATAAGCTACACCCTGTCCTGGAAAGACATCGGGTTTGATTTCACAATCCATTAGTGGGAGGTGCTAATGGTCACAGATCTTTCCCATGTTTCCCTCAACCAATTCGGTGTCGTGGTTAAGAGCGCAGACTCTAATCTGGGAGAACCCGGTTTGATTCCCCACTCCTCCACATGCAGCTGCTGGTGTGACCTTGGGTCAGTTACAAGTTGCTTCAGAGCTGTTCTCTCATGGGCAGTTCTCGAAAGAGCTCTCTCAGCCCCACCTACCTCACAGAGTATCTGTTGTGGGGAGGGGTGAAGGGAAAGGAGTTTGTAAGCCACTCTGAGACGTCTTAGGGTAGTGAAGGGCGAGGTATAAATCCAATCTGTTCTTCTGTTCTCTACTTCTAGCAGTCCTTTCCGACTTCAGGAAAGATTATTCCTGGGGTATCTGGACCCATGTGTAGGAGCCACGCAGATGGGAAGGTCGTAGCAAGAAAGGGGACGAAATCTCCCTCTCTGCCTCTTCTGTTGTGGACGGTCACAGTACAGTCTGGTTCAATTACACGGAATGAACATGCACAATTTAATTCATGCACAATGGAAAGCCACAGCTGTGAGGAAAATTAATCTTGGCTTTAACATTTCAAGGTAGCCATAGAACAATAGAGAGTCGCGGAAATGGCTCCATGCTGTAAAAATTAAGGGTTGTACTACCTTAGATTTCAAAGATTCCAGGCGAATAGCTTTGGAGAGTTTCCCCTCACCTGCTTTTTCATACAGCAAAGATTAAACTGGGATCTCTAAAGAGAAAATGGGAATGGAATGTCAAAGGGTAAATTGCATTGGCTTTGACAAGTACAGATGGGTGAAACCATCACGGCGGGTTTTCCGGCTCCCAACAGCAGCTGCCCTGGGAAGAAGAGATCCTGAACTACCAATCACCTAGATGAAAAATTTTATTTGGTTGCTTCACTCCGTTAAGGCTGAGTCTTTCTTCCCCCCCACCCCCCAAGTGGATCAGTTTCCTGATTTTTTGTTTGTAAAAAGAGGATGCGGGTCAGATGTATCTGTTGAATTTAACAAGTGACACATTTGGAGACTGGGGTGTACTGACGATTTTACCAGAAGTTAAGTAAACAGCCCAGTCTAGCCCGATGGATAGTCAGATTTGGAAGGGAAGCAGGGTCAGCCCTTGTCAGTATTTCGACGGGAGACCAGCCACCAAAGAAGTCCAGCCACCAAAGAAGTCTCTTGCCTTGAAAACCCTAAGGGGTCACCATAAGCCAGCTATGATTTGACCGGGGGGGGGTAGGGTTGCCAACCCCCCTGGTTTGCCAGGGGTCCCCATTTAGGGGGGGAGGTTCTACCCGCCGCCGGCCAGATGGCCAGCGGGGGAAGCCCCGCCCCCAACACCCACAGCCACCCATCTCTCTCCCTTTAAGTGTGTGGAACCCGTGTTTCCTCCCAAGCCGGATCTCCGTAAGCTTGCAGGGAAACGCCAGCTTCGTGCTCTTAAAAGGGAAACACGGCTGCTCTTAAAGGGGAAACACCTGCTCCTGCATTTAAAAGGGAAACGCCGGCTCCTTTAAGTGCAGGGAACTGCCGTTTCTGGAGATCCGGCGCGCGAGTGGGGGGTGCGGGGGCGGCCCCCAAAGTCCCCCGCTGGGGGTGGAAGATGGACTTGGCAACCCTGGGGGGGGAGTAACCAGACATGATTGGAGCAAAAGTGTTGCCAGCTCACTCCCCTGTCTAAAGAGTGAGGACGCTAAGAACAGTGGGACAGTGGGCAAAGGAGAGCGGGCCAAGGCGGCGGGGGCCTTGGGGGCCTCTGGAAGTTCTTGCAAGGGAAGGCGACACATTGAGGGGACCTCCAGGCAGGTGTGGTCTCTAGGGAGATCCATACTTTGTCCTCATCTTCTCCTTGGTGCCCATGAATTTCAAGGACAAGTTCTCTTGTCCCCCAGAGCACAGGCTGTCTAGTACAACTTGTTCATAGGATCAAGTCTAGGGTTGCCAGGTTTTCCGTGGCCACCAGCGAGGGTGGGAGTCGTAGGGTTGCCAGATCCTGGTTGGGGAACTCCTGGAGATTTGGGGATGGAGTCCGGGGAGGACTGGGACCTCAGTGGGGTACAGTGCCATAGACTCCACCCTCCAAAGTATCCATTTTCTCCAGGGGATGTGGTCTCTGTAGTTTGGAGATAAGCTGGTAATTCCAGGGGATCCCCAAGTCCCACTTGGAGGCTGGCATCTTTAATCAAGGCCACAATTGAGAAAAACAGTCCACTATTTATTGCAGTGTAGCCAGGCTAGCTTGATCTCATTGGATCTCGGAAACGAAGCAGGGTTGGCCCTGCTTCGTATTCATTTATTTATTTAATTCTTTTGTAACCCACCTTTCTCCCCAGTGGGCGCTCAGATTGGCTTACACTGTCCTCCTGTCCTCCATTTTATCCTCACAACAACCCTGTGAGGTAGGCTAGGCAGAGAGAGTGTGACTGGCCCAAGGGCACCCATTGAGCTTCCATGGCATAAGTGGGGATTCAAACCGGGATCTACCAGATACTAGTCCGACACTCCTAACCACTACACCACACGGGCTCTCCCATTTTCTGGTGGATGGGAGATCATCAAGGAAGTCCAGGGTCACAATTTAGAGGCAGGCCATGGCAAACCACTTCTGAATGTCTCTTGCCTTGAAAACCCTACGGGGTCACCATATGTTGGTTGTGACTTGACAGCAAAAAACTAAACAAAACTGAAGTTCGATAGTCAGTGCAGAATTCCTTTCTCCAAGACTTGCATAGCCAGTTTAAGGAATAATTTGATTCAAAAACACAGAAAAGTGGCTTCTAGTCTAGGAGTAAATACTAGGACAACTTGCAGCCCAAAAATTTAGCATATATAAAATAACTCAAAAATATATTTAATTGAACTATTATATATTAGTTACATTAATACTCATGTAATTAATGTATGACTTCTTGATATTACAGTATGAACACACAATACGCAGGTCTGCATTTATATTTGGAATATGAACAACGCTTAGTATTTTGAAGCACTGTATAAAGGACGGTGATTATAATAATTAAATTATAATAATTAAATTACTGTATTAGGAAGGTGATCCAGTGTAAGAATTTTAATTAATGGATCACCTGTCTCTTAACAAACCGAGCACTTAATGAAAATTAAACAAATTGACATATAGCCATATTTTCAATATAGCTGCCCTTTTAAGATACTGAAGTTTAAGGTAACTTACAATTCAACACAAAAGCCTACCATTCATTATTAGAAGAAATATACCAAAACAAACAAACAAAATAGTCTAAAATTACTATGGCCACACTAATTAAAACAGGGTACCACTAATCAATCAATAAAACTTTTGCTAATTAAGCCAGTCGTTCCCAACCTTTTTTGGTACAGCAACCCACAAGTACAAATTTACTTGGTATGGTAACCTATCCAGGTTTTTGGGCACCTGAGATGAACGATGACCTTGTCCGTCTAGTCCAGCATTGCATTTTCTACAGTGACAAACCAGATGTTGTTGGAGGAATCCACAAACATCACACAAAGGCCACAGCTGCCCCCTAGCAAGTGCCATTCCACTTTCTCCTCTGTCCAGTTATTCCTGTAAAATTATTAGTTGCTGGCAGTGTTCCATCTAAGCTGAGTTAGTGTGAGCTAGCTCAGTTTTTAGCCTCGAGCTCACACATTTTTGTCTTCACTCAGGAAGGATGGCTCCAGAGCAAACTAATTCATGCAGCAGCCAAATCGCTCACTCACAACTTTAATATTGGTAGCTCACAGAGTAGAATTTTTGCTCACAAGGGAGCATTGGTTGTCGGACAATTTTTCCTCCTCATTGTCACAAAGGGAGGTGGAAAGAGAGAAACGTGAGACGTTGACAAGGAGGATAGGGAGAGAAAGAATGACGCAAAGAGTAGGAGTGGCCATTATAGAGGATAGGCCCACAACAACCCACTTTCAGAGTCTTTGCGACCCACAGGTTGAGAGGCCCGGGATTAATCTACTGATGAACTCAATGAAACTTCTAGTCGTAGGCTCCGTTCAAGTTAAGGGTAGTCAAGATTAGGTTCCACTGAACTCAATAGGTGAAGTAAGCTGTAACTAAATCAAATGCCCATGCATTCAGAGGGACTTAATCACAATTTAGGGGTGCCAGCCTCCAGGTGGGACCTGGGGATCCCCCAGAATTACAGCTCATCTCCAGACTACAGAGATCAGTTCCCTTGGAGAAAATGGATTCTATGGCATTGTACCCGACTGAGGTCCCTCCCCAGGCTCAATTCCCAAGTCTCAACCTGGATCTGATCTGGCAACCCTATGCCCCCGTTGATGGCGAGAGGGGATCTGGCAACCCTATACACAACCAGGGGTCATTTCCTGCAGGAGTGCACAGGAGTGGAGCTCCGGCAGTAAGGAGCCCAGGGGGCGGGAACATGCAACAAGCCCCACCCCCTGCTCCCAGCAGCCCTCAGTCAGAGCAAGAAGCAGCCAGGTAAGCTGCAGAGCTCCCCCCGGTCCCCCGGTCCAAAACAGTCCAGTGGCACCTTTAAGACCAAGTTTTATTCAGGTACAAGCTCTCCCTCCTCTGCGAGGACAGATCTGCACGTTCCCCCCTCCCCAATAGCTAGCAACCCAAAACAGTCCAGTGGAGCCTGAGCGGTGGGTGTTGCCTTCTGACACACTTCCGGTGATGGCAGGGGGTGTGGCATATGCAAATAAGTTATGCTAATGAGTTATGCTAATGAGCTCCTGCACCTCTTTTTCTACAGAATGACCCCTGTATAATACAACTAAGTTTAGCTTGACTGCAGTTCTGAATTACCTATCCCTTCCATTTTAAAGATGCTTCCGGTGGCAGACTTATGCAGCTTGTGTCTCTCCAAGCCCAGCCCAAAACTGTAAAAGAGGCAAGTTGTAAACTAACGACGGGCTTCAATACACGGTTGGTGTGTCTGTATAGAAGGACAACATCATGTCCTGCAAGCTTGGTCAGTGGTATAAATTCATTTTTCCTGGAATTCTGAGCACTTTTCAAACAATTCCGTGGCAAAGTGCTCGGTTGCGAGAGAAAGGCTATGGGCTAAACTGGAGCAGTCAACTATAGATAAGAGATTACTGTTGTTGATGGCTAATTTATATAAAAATACATCCTTGCAAATACGTTACGCTGCTGATGGTAAGCTATCAAGACCTATTCAAGTCCAAAAAGGTGTCAGACAGGGTTGCCTTCTTGCTCCTCTTTTATTTAATTTGTATGTTAATTGCTTGATAACTTGCCTGCATGAAATTGATATTTCAGCACCCACCTTGGGCATGGGAAGAAAAATCCCTGTTTTAATGTATGCAGATGACACTGTGCTTCTCTCACGTACTAGAGGAGGTCTAAACAGGGCGTTGGTAAAATTTAGTGCACAATGCCAAAAAGAGTTACTTACTGTAAATTACTCAAAGACAAAGATCATGCGTTTCCATAAAAAATACAAAGAAATGAAATGGTCAATGGACGGGGTACCGGTAGATCAAGTTAAAAATTTCAAATATTTGGGACTAACCTTTTCATTTAACGGAAAGGCTTCTAGACATCTCCAAAATTCTGCATGTTCAGCGCAAAAGAGCGCAAATGCTATATTGCGCTTCTTTAGGAAAGACGGAGCCCAGTATGTCCCGGCAGCTCTTAAATTATTCTTGAGCAAAGCCCTCCCACAAATGATATATGGAACACAGATACTAGCAGAGAGTACATTTAAAGATCTAGAGCTAGTACAATCAAAATTTCTTAGAGCACTTTTCAACGTCCCTAATGGTACTGCAAATTCGAGCTTAAGACAAGAAGCAGGTTTATCTACTGTAACATTGAATATTTGGATACAGAGGAGTAATTATTGGGTTAAGTCCCATCTGAATCCGGTGGGACTTATTCCTGATCTTTTGTCATCAATACCATATCCCCAATGGGCTCTTAGAGCAAGAGGTCACAGTGTGATGAAAAAGAAACAAGTGTCCATCCAATGGATTATGATGATGATTTCACAACACTTTTGAAAATAAAGTTGCTAGCACCTCAAGTGTTCTCTGTGTCTCTTTCTTTCTCCTTTCCTCCTTTTCACTTTTGGGGGGTAAATATTCAGATTATCTCCAGTTGCTACTAGACAAGGACCAGAAATCTGGGCTTTTCCAGACATGTGTTAATGGTTATCTGGACATTGTGTTTTGCAGGCAATACAACCAGTTACATAGTGTAAGGAAACTCTCAGATCGCTACTCATTATTCATTTTGTAGAAGTTCCTTGTAATGTTGTTTAAAGGTCACGCTTTCTCAATTTGCACTGCTTATTGTCAACATTTATGCATTCGCATCTCTCTCTGGATTAAGCTCAGGTGCGCTCCGCATGCTGAATCGGAAGCACTCCACAATCCAAGCGGGCTGTGATTAAAAATTACAGAACTGATATCCCAAACTAGATTTTAATAGCTATTGTGATATGAAAAGTGATGTTATTGGATTATCAGCTTTGAATTAATTTTCACTATCTTTTTTCCCTCCTTTAATCGTTTTGGCCTTCCCTTCAATACACGCTTCCCATTCCAGAAGAGCTAATGAACATTAGGAGAAAAGAAGACTGCCAAAGCTTTTAAAGTTAACGTTTGTCTGAACTAATTAAAGCTATGTGCAGCACTGCCCTAAGAAAGGCATTTTATCCCATGAAAATGTTTAGGCATGAAAATGTTTACTGCCATTATTCAAGTCTGATCAATTCAGTAATTAGAGGTGCAACCGATACAGTGGATTTGAAGTGTCCAAAGCCCTTCATAGTCAATTATATGAGTAATACCAACACCATCCCTATGAGCGGGGCTGTTTTTGTAGCGGAAACTCCTTTGCATATTAGGCAACACACCCCTAATGTAGCCAGTCCTCCAAGAGCTTACAGTAGCCCCTGTAAGAAGAGCTCTGTAAGCTCTTGGAGGATTGGCTACATTAGGGGTGTGTCGCCTAATATGCAAAGGAGTTCCTGCTACAAAACGAGTCCTGCCTATGAGGTTGGCTAGTATTCATACCATGGTATTCCCCATTTCTACGTATGGGTGTAAAAACCAGACAATGAAGGAAGCTGATAGGAAGATAGTTGATTCATTTGAAATGTGACGTCGGAGGAGAGTTTTATGGAAGCCGCGGAGCACCAAAGAGACAAGTAAGTGGGTTCTACAGCATATCAAGCCTGAACTCTCTCTAAAAGCTGAAATGACTAAACCTGGGTTATTGTACCTTGGTCATATGATGAGAGTCACTGGAAAAGACAATAATGCTAGGGAAAGTTGAGGGCAGCGGGAAAAGAGGACGACTCGACGTGAGGTGGATGGACTCAATCAGGGGAGCGACAGGGGCCCTCAGTTTGCAAGACCTGAGTTAATGACAGGGCATTTGTGGGGCCCTTAATTCATAGGGTTGCCATAAGTTGGAACTGACTTCATGGTACTTAACAGAGAGAGAGAGTATTACTATTCCCAGTTGTGAGACTGCGGTTGAAAGACTCATAGCTTGGGCCTATAGGTTTCAACAGTACTGGGAATGAGCCAAGAAAGGTGCTGGCTCAGGCGACTGCGATATCATAGCTTAATTTAGGTTTCCAACAACTGGGCTAAGTGTTGGTTAAAGCAGCTCCAGTGACGACAAAACAATGATCAGAACCAACTTTTGCTTCAGTTTTAAAAATGGAAAATTCTATTGTGGACTAAAAATAGTTTTGGCAAGAAAGAAACAATATTAAATATTCAATTTTTTTTAAATGAAATATTTTGCTTGGAGTTTGTCCACCTGAAATCCTTTATTTTTCATCTAGGCCCCGTATATGCCAAAACAATTGCTGTCAGATTCTCTCTAAAGCTCTTTATGACTTCCTTATATTAGTCAGTAAAGTTGATGAACACAGATGCTCATTTCTTTGCCAATTTCCTGATACTAGAATAGCTACTCTGAACCTGGTATGAGAAGAGATGGGAACTGAGATGTGCATGCTTTTGCTATTTTAATAAAAAGGAGTTAATAGAGTATTATGACACGGGGAGGACCTTACAGATGAAAAATGGGCGATAAATCTAATTATTCATAAACAAAAAGGGAACCAGTCAGCAAGGTGCAAGCATAGCTGCCACAGCAGATGGTTTCTGATTCGTCCTGGATGTCAAAAATAACGGTGTCCAGATTGAGAACATTTACAGTATATATGCATGGGCTTGGATCTTAAGAATATAAGAAGAGCCCTGCCAGATCAGACCAGTGGTCCATCTAGCCCAGCATCCTGTCTCACACAGTGGCCAGCCAGTTCCTCTGGACAGCCAACAACAAGGCATAGGCCCCGGTCACACGGAGAATTTGCCGCACGAAAGGCATGAATGTCGGGCAGATTTTCGGGGCGCGATCACACAGCAACATCTGGGAAGCATAGCGCACCCGTGGCCAACCCATGGCGTCCCGTCAAAGATGCGGAGTTAAAAATTACCAAGGAAACTGCACTAGTATCCAGAAAATGCATGGCACAGGCGGGCGTCTGTTCGTGGAAGACAGGAAGGCCTGGCGTGATCTGGTTAGAGGTCATTTCGGGGGGGAACGCGGGGGAACGCAGTTCCCCCGGGTGAGGTGCAGGGGTCAGGGCACATGACAAAACCCCGCCCCCTGCTTCCGCCGCCCCGCTTCCAGCCCTCATTCAGCCAGGAGGAGGCAGGAGAAGAGGGAGGGTAAGTTGCTTCCTCCCCACCTCTTCCCACCCCTGCCTGCCTGGGGAACTGAAGCTCAAATACTTTGGTCACCAAATGAGAAGGGAGCACTCCCTGGAGAAGACCCTGATGCTGGGAAAGATTGAAGGTCAAAGAAGACGGGGACGGCAAAGGATGAGATTGTTAGACAGTGTCATAGATGCAACAAACATGAAATTGAGCAAACTTCAGAGGACGGCGGAAGACAGGAAGGCCTGGCGTGATCTGGTCCATGGGCTCGCGAAGAGTCAGATTCGACTGTGCGACTGAACAACAACAACAACAACAAAAACCCAACCTTTTTGAACCGGTGGGCACTACTGGAATTCTAACACAAAGTGGTAGGCACAATCATAAAATGGCTGCCACAGGAGGCGAAACCAGCCACAAAATGGCTGCCGTAGGAGGCAAAGCCGATAACAAAATGTCAGGGAACGAGGTTATATGTAAATCTAATAGTAACTCTTTGTCGTTTCAGGCAGAACTTCCATTTAACAGGATGCCTTTTTACAATCTGCACAGCCAATCCAAAGCCTTTCTGGGCAAAAGCCCCACCTAGCCCCACCCACATTCTGAAAGCACTCGGCAGGTACCAGGAAAAAGATGATTGTAGGCGCCATGGTGTCTCCAGGCACCACGTTGGGGACCTTTGCCACACTGCAAAGGAAATATATCCTGGTTTAGGACTTGGGGACCAGAGCTTAAATTAAAAGCTCTGAAAGCACTTGGCAGGTACCAGGAAAAAGGTGATTGTAGGCACCATAGTTTAGGACTTGGGAACCAGAGCTTAAATTAAAAGCACGCTATAACACGTACACACACACACACACAGTGTTGCTTTCTGCAACTATGGATAAAAAATAACAATGGACAAAAAATGCAGTTTGACATAGGATATTTAAGCTCGGCTTAAATCAAGGCAAGTTCATTCATAACCGATTTCCTTTCAGGCTCCCTTGGACAGCCCCCTTTCCAGCCGCTCGCTTTCTCCCTAGCTGAGTGAACACTTAAGGAAGTTGAATAGTGTTGCCAGCCCTGTCTGGGGCATGAAGGAATGCAGAGGAGGATAATCACAGCCTCATCTACACAATCCTCCAAGGTAGCTGCCCAATAATGCCGTTCTAATTGAATAACTTATCCACAGCTATTTCCCTCGGGAGAACCTCCAGGTTACGCTCCGCAAGGAGGCAGATGGTATAGCATACACAACGAAACCTGTAATTTTCTCTCACCACTGGGCATGTTAGCAGAGCTTTGTTTTCTCTCTCCCACCCTTTAATATTTTAACTATTTCCCTCAAATTATTATGTGCCAAGGAAGCAGGGATGAGGAAACTCATGATAAATTACAGTCTGCTCAGCCCGCTACCCACTGCTCCTCCGCTAAGCAATAATTGCACACGCCAGACGCTGCCAGGTGTATGAGGGAATGAAACGATGGCAATTAATAGCGAGTGTCGCCATTAGAAACAAACCTCTACAAATTACCCCCGGCCTCCATGACAATTTCAGTTTTATTCATCTTATAGAAGGAGAACGTGCCATCAGGTCTCGACCGACTCATGGCAACCCCAATCCAGAGGCTGGTCCAGACGAGACACGAGCAGAGGTGGTTTGCCATTGACTTCCTCTGCGTAGCAACCCCAGTGTTCCTCGGTGGTCTCCCGTCTAAGTACTGACTGTGGCTGACTCTGCCAAGCTCTGATTAGCTGCTCAGGCTGCCATTCATAAGTCAGTGCTGATAACATCTCAAGGGGATATTCAGGCAAATCTCCAGCATATAAAGATTTCATGACAGGGTGGGTTCCTTAGACACAATCTATCCCACTCACAAAAACTCAGGGAGACTCGTTTCAAATCATACACTTATCTATTTCATTGATAGAGCTGCGGTGGCTCAAGTGGTTAACCCCCCCACGTTATTTGGCCCGTGTGACCAGGGCCATAGATCCCATGATGTTGCCTCCTGGTTCTGTGAATGTGGAGGTTCCCCTCAGTCACCATGGCTAGTAGACATTGATACACTTATTTTTATTTATTTTGATATTCCTCCCTCCCCAAAGCAGGCTCAGGGCGGGTCACAAAAAATTGAGTTCAAGATTTGTTACAATAAAATCACATTAAAACAATAAGCAATAAAATTGCACAGGTAGTGACAATTTCATATAAATCTGTTAGGGCCACACGGTGGAATCAACTGGGCCTTTTCAGTGGGTTGGGAACTAGAGCAGCAAGGCCAACTGACAGGGACGTCCACCACCTCACCCGAAGGCCTGTCGGAACAGCTCTGTTTTGCAGGCCCTGCAGAACACTAGAAGGTCCCACAGGGCCCTGATCTCCAGTGGGAGCTGATTCCACCAGTCCGGGGCCAGGGAAGAAAAAGCTCTGGGCCTGGTTGAGGCTAAGCAGATGTCCTTTGGGCTGGGGGTAACCAGTAAGTGTTGATCCTGTGAGCGCAAAGCTGTTTGGGGCACATATGGGAAGAGGCGGTCCTTCAGATATGTCAGTCCCAGGCTGCGTAAGGCTTATCTTGATTTGTAAGCTCCCAGCTGTACATGTACTTAATTTGATAGTGTAAGTAGTAGAAGTAACAACTTCTGTAGTCAAATTAGCATGCAAAGGGGTTCGCATGCAACTCTGTAACATAAAGAGATGGCAGCAATGATCTGGTGTGGGGTCCCTTGAACTGCAAGAAGATCAAATCAGTCAATCCTAAAGGAAATCAACCCTGACTGTTCCCTGGAAGGCCAGATAATGAAACTGAAGCTCAAATACTTTGGTCACCAAATGAGAAGGGAGCACTCCCTGGAGAAGACCCTGATGCTGGGAAAGATTGAAGGTCAAAGAAGACGGGGACGGCAAAGGATGAGATTGTTAGACAGTGTCATAGATGCAACAAACATGAAATTGAGCAAACTTCAGAGGACGGCGGAAGACAGGAAGGCCTGGCGTGATCTGGTCCATGGGCTCGCGAAGAGTCAGATTCGCGACTGGGCGACTGCACAACAACAACAACAACAAAAACCCAACCTTTTTGAACCGGTGGGCACTACTGGAATTCTAACACAAAGTGGTAGGCACAATCATAAAATGGCTGCCACAGGAGGCGAAACCAGCCACAAAATGGCTGCCGTAGGAGGCAAAGCCGATAACAAAATGTCAGGGAACGAGGTTATATGTAAATCTAATAGTAACTCTTTGTCGTTTCAGGCAGAACTTCCATTTAACAGGATGCCTTTTTACAATCTGCACAGCCAATCAGAAGCCTTGCTGGGCAAAAGCCCCACCTAGCCCCAACCACATTCTGAAAGCACTTGGCAGGTACCAGGAAAAAGGTGATTGTAGGCACCATAGTTTAGGACTTGGGAACCAGAGCTTAAATTAAAAGCACGCTATAACACGT
>NW_015164681.1:457609-457727 GCF_001447785.1 Gekko japonicus
CTCGCTTTCTCCCTAGCTGAGTGAACACTTAAGGAAGTTGAATAGTGTTGCCAGCCCTGTCTGGGGCATGAAGGAATGCAGAGGAGGATAATCACAGCCTCATCTACACAATCCTCCA
>NW_015164681.1:460912-463588 GCF_001447785.1 Gekko japonicus
GTTCCCTTGCTCAAAAGCCAGTCAAGTCCGACTCTAGGGTTGCGGTGCTCATCTCCGTTTCAGAGCCGGAGAGCCAGCGCTGTCCGAAGACGTTTCCGTGGTCATGTGGCCGGCATGACTAAACACCAAGGCGCACGGAACGCTGTTACCTTCCCACCGAAGTGGTACCTATTTATCTACTTGCAATTTCTTGCTTTCGAACTGCTAAGTTGGCAGTTAGAAATAATTAGGACACAGGTGCTAATTAAAACATTTCTTTGATTCTGCTACTTGTTAATGCACTAAGTAATTGCAACCAACTTATGGGAATCCTGGTGAGGGCCTTTCAAGGCAAGTGAGAAGCAGAGGTGGTCCGCCATTGCCTTCCTCTGCAGAGTCTTCCTTGGTGGTCCTCCATCCAAGTACCCTGCTTAATGTCTGAGATCTGACAAGAACTCGTGGGCACTCCATGAAACTGCAGAGCGGTCGGGTTAGAACGGATAAAAGGAAGTACTTCTTCACCCAAAGAGTGATTAACACATGGAATTCACTGCCACAGGAAGTGGTGGGTGCTACAAGCATGGACGGCTTCAAAAGGGAATTAGATAAGCATATGGAGCAGAGGTCCATCAGTGGCTATTAGCCACAAGGTATAGCTAGGGGCTCTGGGGCAAGCGTCTCTTATGTTCTTATGTAAGATTGGGCTACACCATGCAGCCTTCGCCTCCTGCTACCTATTAAACACACCTTGTAACTAAACTTTCTACTCAAGTCATTCAAACAGTAGTTTTCCAAACTGCAGGGACCTTCAACATGAGCGTGGTTGCAAAGTGAATTTATCTGGCTCAAACTCCTCCTTTACATGGAAATCGAGCCCCCTTGCTGGATCACCCCAATGCCATTGTTCAACGTTCGCCCCAAATGCCAATACACAGAGACCAGCAATCTGTCATGACCCAAGAGGTAGTGTATTAATTGATAGGTCTTTCCCAGAACAATAACAACTCTCATGAGGCAGTATGAGAACACTCATGCACCAATCAAGATGATTTCGGCACTTTTCAAATGTGGGTACAACATGCCAGGAACAGCAGCAAAGTAACCAGCCCCATAACACAGCTTTTATTTAGCAGTGGAAGGACTTTTAGAAGTTTTAGCAGATGCAGAAGAGAGACAACTACAGTTCCCATGAGGCAGTGTAAGGACGCACATGCACAAATCAAGATGATTCAGCTGCTTTTCAAATGTGGGTATGGCATGCCAGGAATAGTAGGAAATTTTAACAGTGGGGAGGATTTTTAGAAGTTTTAGCAGATGTAGAAGAGAGAGAACTACATTTCCCATGAGGCAGTGTAAGAACACATATGTACAAATTTGTATAGATCTGGACCACTTGGCACTATGGGTGGACACTGAGTGATGCCTAAGTAGTAAATCTCATCTCAAAATGTTAGTACTTTAATAATGTGCCCCTTAACAACTGGTAATGGTAGGTGTGGGGGTGGAACAACTACTGCAAAATAGCATGCACTTGCACATACACTGTTGTCTTTTCCTCTGCAATTGGCCATGTTAGTGTTGGAATATACAAGGTCTGTAGTGCACCAACATGAAGAAGAACAGAAGAACAGCCTATAGGGGACAGCTGAAACACTGTTCGTTAGCATAGCTAGATTAGGGACTTCCCACAACTTCAAATTATGTCCTTCCTGTCTCCTGATTGGCTCTTTGGAGTCCAATTGAGCCTTCCCTCTTTGTTCCTCTCTCACACAGCAGTTAGTCAGTTAGTTAAGCCTCTCTACTTCTCCTCTGTTCTATCAGAGTGTATTCTTCTTTAATAAACGGAGCTTTTTAGGCTCTATGAAATATTGTATGTAATTCCAAAAGTGTTTTATGGAATAGACTCAGTTTAAAACTAATTATGAAGGAATTAAGGCTAACAGTGAGGCCAACAGTGTGGTCGCGACCTTTTTCTTTTCTTTTCTTTTCTTTTTTTGTCTGTTTGTTTTCTCTCTTCATCTTCTTTGTACCGATGGGATGACTTAAAGATATACTATATAGAAATAATTGAACTGAATTAAGTCCGTTATGTTAGAACTTTTGGATGAAGGAATGCGAAATTGTCTCTTCTGTGTGTATCCCAGCCACTTATTTTGTTTATTTGTTTGTTTGTTTCTCTTTGCATGAAAATAAATAAAAGCCAATTGAAAAAGTCATGTGCCAGCAAAATTGACAACCGGGTCTAAAGAGAGGTGCCTGAAAAGTGGCCAGAGATCAGATTAAAATCAATAAATATATATAAAAAAATAAACGGCGTTTTCCCCTTAAGCAGTTGGTGCCCCGCTCCTTTGCAGATTTAAACTCTGCCAACAGTTTGAATAGTGTGCTAAACGTTTGGCTCCAATGACTACTCCCAGAGAGCAAGATGCAAGCCAAAACAGAGAGAGATGGAGCACCCCTGGTGAACTGTGATTCAGAAATATACCTTTAGTCAAAAGTAAAAAGGGAACCTCATCTAACAATGTCAGAAGAAAGAACTGCTGGAAGAACCAGATGTGATGTCCCTGTGCCTTAAAACAGCAAAATCTGTGCAGGCCATTCCCCACCCTTCTCATGCTGTTGTCTCTTCCTGGGCCAGGCCGAACTGCTAGGCTGCTGGGAATAACCAGACCACTTCCGGGGGGGGGGGGGGGGCCA
>NW_015164681.1:464482-480935 GCF_001447785.1 Gekko japonicus
GTGTGGCATATGCTAATGAGTTATGCTAATGAGTTCCCCTAGCTCTTTTTCTACGAAATGACCCCTGCTTTGGCCTGATCCAACATTGGCGTCTCTTATGTTCTTATGTTCTTATCCCTTTGTAGCTGTGGGTGCAGCCCGTCACCATGTGATCAGACACAACTGCAGGTGAGGGAGAAAAAAAATGGCACCAAGCCAGGATGGAATGATCAGACCATCCCGACGGCATGAGAGCATGCTTGTGAGATCAGACAGGGGAAAGTCCATCCGTGGCCCATCAGAACCCGCTAGTGCTGGACTTTCCCTGGTGTCTTTTAACTCCGCTTCCGTGGCAGAGCAGCACGGGTTGCAGACAACTGCAGGACGCTTCCCAGACGGTGCTGTCTGATCACTCCCTTTAGATTCATCAGGCATTCACACCTATGTTGGAACTAAAGGTGTGTGTGATCGCAGCCTTAGAGAAACGACTTCCTTCCATCTCCTCTATCTCTCTTCCCACACACATACAAAGAGGGAGGACATAATTCTCCTTTGGCACCATGGATGCAGAATACCTCTCTGCATCCGCATCCATCACTAGCTAGATAGAATAGAACCTGGCACTATCGCTATGCTACACTATGCAGTATGTTTTTCCTAAATAAAGTAGTTCTTATTTTCTTTTAAATTGGTAAGTGGCTCTGTGTAACTCTGTAGTCTTACAAGCATATGCTGAACAAAGGAGCTCTGCTGTGTTCTGAGCCGTTAGTGCACTTTGCAAATTTAGCAAGGGATCTGGACTAACATACCAGCTCTCCCAATAAGAATCACGCTATTTAAAAGCTCTTCTTACTGGTTAACAGGTTGTCCTATCCTGATCAAAAGGAGAGACTCTGCCACTGAAGGGTCTCCCAGAGATTTACACTTAGTATCTCTCCTTATATATAATTCTGTTTTGGTCATGGACTCCACTGAACATTCCAACATACTCCCAAATCAGTTGGCTCCCTGATCTGTCACTTAGAGGGTCTCCCTATCCACTGGCTGCTTTGCCTGAGTCCTGCCCCCAACATTCTAAACAGTTTGCTATTCCTCTCCCCCTCATAGCCAGTCAGAACACAGAGGTCATTTGCATATGTGGCCCGATTGGCCTTTGCCTCAGAACACAGAAGTCATTTGCATATGCGGCCTCATTGGCCTTTGCATCTAACATTCTAAACAGTTTGTTATTACTGTTCTGAGGTAGAATGTGTTTTGAGGTAAAATACATTTCTCCTTAGTGTCTGTTGGGGAAAACCATTGTTGCCAATCTCCAGGTGAGGGCTCAAGATCACTCAGAATTACAACTGCGTTCCAGATGGCAGAGATCAGTTCCTCTGGAGAAAATGGTGGACTCTGTGTCCTTATATCCTGATGAGATGGCCCCTGTATGACAGCCAATGTGACGTAGCAGTCAGGGCTTCAGAGCACGGTAAAGGCTGCAGGTGGGGGCGGTGGAAAGCTGAAGAGTGAGGGGAAAATAAAGGTAGGCTGATGATTGCCTGGGAAGGAGACAGGGTTGCCAACTCCAGGTGGGAAATTCCTGGAAGTTTGAGGGATGGAGCCTGAAGAGGGTGAGGTTTCAGGAGGGGTGGGACCTCAGACAGGTACAATGCCATAGACTCCACCCTACAAACCAGCCAGTCCCTCTTCGGGAATCATTGTTGCCAATCTCCAGGTGGGGGCTGGAGATCACTCAGAATTACAACTGCTCTCCAGGAGGGAGGGGGAGGAGATGGAAACCTGAAGTCAGAGGGACAGATCAAGGTGGTTGATAGTTGGCTGGGAAGGAGATAGGATTGCCAACAAGTTGGAAAATTCCTGGAGATTTGATGGGTGGAGCCTGGAGAGGGTGGGGTTTGAGGAGGGGTGGGACCTCAGACAGGTACAATGCCATAGACTCCACCCTCCAAACCAGCCATTCCCTCCTGGGGAATCATTGTTGCCAATCTCCAGGTGAGGGCTGGAGATCACTCAAAATTACAACTGTTCTTCAGGTAGCAGAGATCAGTTCCTCTGGAGAAAATAGTGGACTCAGTGTCATTATACCCTGCTGAGGTTGCCACAGCAAATTGACACTGAGTGCTGAAGGCTGGTGCACCCAGCCAGAGCCTCTTTCTAGAGCTCATTGCATTTATTTCCACAACAGGCCTTATTCCTAGTTCTCAGTACATACAACTAAATTACAGATTTAATTTGGTTGAATAATTATTTATCCTCCACAGAACATTCCGGTTGTGTGAGGGAGAGTTAGGTACTTTCAGATGTCTTCATACCCTCACCAAATTACAATGCTCAAGATTCTGCAGAGGAAACCAAGACGCCTTAAATAGCACAAAGTCGATATAAATTTGTGGCACAGACATCCTGTCCAGATCAAGAATGGTGGGGAAGACTCAGCCAAATGTAAGCACATTCAAGTCTCACTGATTTCAGTGGCAAGGCTGTCAAGTAGCAGCTTTACTTTTTTTCTACAGAAATGTTTGGAACTTAAAATGGACTATATGGCATCCTAGCTGAATCCTTCAGCAGAGCATGGAAAACATGTTTTGTATTTGAGTCATGCTGTCCTACAACACACACACACACACACACACACACACACACACAAATCTCTCTAGACTAATAGATATGTACTGTGTACCTATCTTTAGAAGACAAAAAGAGCTCTCCTGAGTTCGACTTACAAATGACAGGCCGCAACCATGTTTCCTTTCCCTTTTTTTTGTTCTTAAACCTGTAACACAGTCAGCAGCAGCAATTGTAGCCGAAAGGCAACGCGGCCAAGGATGCCGAGGCATGCGGAGACAGCCTGTCAGCAGCCCAACAATATGACAGATGACAGGCCCACAGGCAAATCCAGGATTGCCAACAGATCAGCCCGGAGAGGCAGCCAAAGAGCCAGATGCAGCGACTGAAAGGACGATATCCTCTGCTGAGCATTTGGGCTCTGCATGTCCTTAGCATTGACCCCGATGGATGGAGAGGCTAGGAAGGAATGGGGAAAGGCTGGATGCAGTCAAAACAGTCTACCTCCACATGCTCATGCACGTATTAAGGTTTCACCCATTGGTTTCTATACCAGTGTGTGTCAACATCTAGACAGCTGCAAAGCTATTTCTCAGCACCGGCTACAGGTACTTCCGTGCAGGTAATAAGGACTTGCGCTGACTCAGGGTGTTATGTATGTGGACTGCCACCAGGGGTCCGCGGCACATGCAGGAGCTTGGCTCCTGGAACAAAGGAAACTTTGGATCCTGGTTTTCCCCAGCCCCAACCAATAGCCACTTGGCGGGACATTCAAACCCTCCAATGGGAATGGGGGGTGCTGGATGGATATGTATATAGTTGGCCCTGTCGGGCCGTTAGAGTTAGCCTTAGTTGGAGTGAAGTACAATAAACGTGTGCAAAAGCATATTGTTGTCCGAGTCCTCCATGCGGCGAACCCAGTACTTTACAGTGGCGACGAAGATGGGATCCCGCTGAGCCAGGCCTGGCTTGCATCCCAGCACAGCACCGAGCATCGTTCCAGCCGACGCGCCCCACATCGCTCTCGAACAGCACTGCACTGTGCACCGCATCAAGGAACCCCGCTCCCCGCTAACGCTACGCCATGACCTCTGCTCGGGGGAACTTGGAGATCTTTGATCCAGCCCATCCCGAACTCTGCCCGAGCTCATCAGATCTCAGAAGACAAGCAAGGTCAGCCTTGGTTAGTACTTTGATGGGAGACCACCAAGGAAGTCCAAGGTTGTTACACAGAGGCAGGCAACGGCAAACCACCTATGTTAATCTCTTGCCCTACAAGGTCGGGCTAGCTTGGGCTATCCAGGTCAGGCTGGCTCCTTCCCTAGCAAAACACAAACACGGGATCCTGTCTCCTCTACCGACATGTGATTTCCTCTCTCTGCCATGGATTATAAATATATCAAATTGAGTTTCACTTGTTTGACTTCTCGTTTGGTTCCCGCTTCAAAGAATGCTGCTCACCCTGAAGATATCTCAGCCATAAACGCCAGATAAAGCTTCTTACAACACATTATGAATTAGATGGTGCTTAAAAAGGTAAAGGTAAAGGTTCCCTTGCTCGAAAGCCAGGTTGCGGTGCTCATCTCCGTTTCCAAGCCGAAGAGCCAGCACTGTCCGAAGACGTTTCCGTGGTCATGTGGCCGGCATGACTAAACACCAAGGCGCACGGAACGCTGTTACCTTCCCACTGAAGTGGTCCCTATTTATCTACTTGCAATTTCTTGCTTTCGAACTGCTAGGTTGGCAGGAGCTGGAACTAGAGATGGGAGCTCACTCCGTCATGCGGCACACTCTGGTCTCGAACTGCTGAACTACCCACCTTCCACAGCCTGCAGTTCAGCGTCTTAACCACTTGAGCAACCGCAGCTCCTAGATGGTGCTTATCTCATGCGAAAACCAAATCATCCTTTGAAATTTCAATGTATGCATAATCCTTTCAATTCAGTAACAGTAGCGAATGACTACAAACCACTGTTCTGATACTGATTTGATGCCATAGGGGTACAACGTGACATTGTATAGGGGGTTATGCACGCTGCGGATTAACTGAAGTAATACACAAATAAATATTTTAAAACCTGTTTTCTGGCATAGAAAGTTGTGGGGCGTGGCTGTAAAGTGAGGGGCGTGGCCCCGAGATGCCCCACTGTAGCTATGGGCGCAGTTATGCCTCTAGTAGTTGCATAATCTCTTCCCAGGAAACTCTGCAAACTGTGATGCCATGAGAAAAACTACAGATACACCAGTTTTTAACTTGGGCTTCTTTTTAAAAATACTTTACCCTGACAAATTATCAGGTCTCTCTTGCAAATGGGCATACCAAATTCTCATGTAACCCCCCTCCACCTCAAAGATAGTGAACAAGCTACGTTGTTGTTTTTTTTGACAGCTCGATATGTCCTGACGCCAAGACAGACTGTAAACAAACACAAATTAATGCCATAAATATATTTTATGGCTAATTAAAACATAGTGACAAATAATATAGCATTAATGAGGCTGTGGAGCATTCTGGATACCATGAGTGTAACATTTGCGAAGCTTACAAAGTTATGCCATAGCAGACCAACAGGTGGAACAACCAAACTCAACACTGTGTAGTTCCTACTGCCATGTTTCCAAATGGCTGCTGTTATAGATTTCTGCTGGTGTTCCCAGAACTGCTTCCATCCGGGCATCCACTTATGGAACACTTTGGTACCTAGCGAGGGTATGTCCCCACAAAATCTTGTGTGTGGGAAGAGACATCTGTTCATTGTAACTGCAGGCCTCTAACCTGACTCTCTGCAGTCATCAAACCGCTGACAACTGCAGTACTTATATAAGTGCCATCAAGTCACTGTTTGGTGTCAGTGGTTAAGTTTGGTGTAGTGGTTTAAGGAGCTGTGGTGGCTCAAGTGGTTAAGACGCTGAACTGCAGGCTGTGGAAGGTCGGTAGTTCAGCAGTTCAAGACAGAGTGAGCTCCCATCTCTAGTTCCAGCTCCTGCCAACCTAGCAGTTCGAAAGCAAGAAATTGCAAGTAGATAAATAGGTACCACTTCGGTGGGAAGGTAACAGCGTTCCGTGCGCCTTGGTGTTTAGTCATGCCGGCCACATGACCACGGAAACGTCTTCGGATAGCGCTGGCTCTTTGGCTTTGGAACGGAGATGAGCACCGCAACCCTAGAGTCAGATTCGATTGGCTTTCGAGCAAGGGAACCTTTACCTTTACTTTAGTGGTTAAAAGCACAGACTCTCATTTGGGAGAACTGGGTTTGATTCCCCACTCCTCCGATGCAGCTGCTTCGTGACCTTGGGCAAGTTACAGTTCTCTCAGAGCTGTTCTCTCAAGAGCAGCTCTCACTCAGAGCTCTCTCAGCCCCACCTACTTCACAGGGTGCCTGTTGTGGGGAGAGGAAGGCAAGGACATTGTAAACTGTTCTGAGACTCTGAGTGAAGGGCGAGGTATAAATCCAATCTCCTCCTCCTCCTCCTCTTCTTCTTTATTTTATTTATTTATTTATTTACTCAGATTTGCACCCCGCCCTCCCCGCCAAGGCAGGCTCACGGCGGCTAACAGCATAAAAACACAATACAATAAATACATAAATATCTAAAACAATTCATTAACACTAACTTCCATCCTATAAAGTGCTAGCGACTAACTTCTGGTATTGAGATGGCCTCATACACTAAATGATCATTCTCAGTTTCGGCCGGCGAGCACAGGCTATCGGTAATAGACCGGGCACCAGGTTTCAGTTATCAATAAGTTGTTGAAGTTGATGTTCAAAGTTGTTAATATTGACCACGATGGAAATGGCGGTAATGGTGGAGGTGGTGGTGGTGGCTCCTAGTTAAAGGCCTGGTGGAAGAACTCCGTCTTGCAGGCCCTGCGGAACTGTAAAAGGTCCCACAGGGCTCTGATCTCCTCCGGGAGCTCATTCCACTGAAAATAATATGTAGCTCATTAAGAACACACATAACCACCTTTGACATACCTGTCTATTATGCAGGGCCGTAGCCAGTTCTTCTTCTTCTTCTTCTTCTTCTTCTTCTTCTTCTTCTTCTTCTTCTTCTTCTTCTTCTTCTTCTTCTTCTTCTTCTTCTTCTTCAGGCCCAGGGCGGCTTACATAAAACATTTTAGAACATTAAAACACAAAATTAGATAAAACTGTAACAATACAATTGTAAGCCAACAACGTAAAGTGCCAGTGCTGTTCATGGCCAATGATTGGGCAGTAGCAGCGTCTAGCACTGACGTGTTAATGATGATTTGAATCTGACATTGGCATGTCAATGATGATGTTAGTTTGGGGACACGGTCTCGATTTATTAGGGATGCTCCCTACTTGAAGGCCTGGTGGAAGAGCTCAGTCTTGCAGACCCTTTGGAAAAGGAGGAGGAGGAGGAGGAGGAGGGGGAGGAGGAGGCGCTTGGATTTATACCCTGCCCTTCAGTACCCGAAGGAGTCTCAGAGCAGCTTACAAACTCCTTTCCCTTCCCCTCCCCACAACAGACACTCTGTGAGGGAGGTGGGGCTGAGAGAACTCTGACAGAAAAATACTTATTTTTTAAAAAATGGACAAATGGAACCTTTTTGTTACAGTTTAGTTCACAGGTAGAATCTGCTGTGCACTATAGATGCCCAGACATACCCCTGTGTCCTGCTTTGGGACTCTTTAGCGCTGTGTGCTAGGGATCAAGGGAGGAAAAGTGGCATGGTGTAACCTTTTACAGAGAACCGGGTTTGATTCCCCACTCCTTCACTTGCACCTTGGGCAAGCCATAGTTCTGGCACAGCTGTTCTTGAAAAAGAGCAGGTTCTGCTAACCTGGCAGACATAAAAACTCTGCAGGAAATCTCTGCAACGTAGAAAGACCACCTACTCTCCCTAGAAACAGAACTAAAGGCTGCAAACCTTAAAATCAGAGGGCTGCCAGAAAACGTGGAGACTCACCTTAGAAATCCCTCACTACCTAGGATCTCTTTCAGAAACAAGGGCACCAACTAGTGTTGCCAGGACCCCCTGGCCGCCGGCGGGGGATTGGGGCCATAGGGTTGCCAGATCCAGGCTGGGAAACTCCTGGAGATTTGGGGGTGGAGCCTGGGGAGGGCAGGGAACTCAGGGGGGGTACAATGCCACAGAGTCCACCCTCCAAAGCATCCATTTTCTCCAGGGGGAGCTGATCTCTTTAAGTCTGGAGATAAGCTGCAGGGGATCTCCAGTTCCCACCTGGAGGCTGGCATCCCTAGCGCCAGCTGACTGCAAAACCACACTTGCCCATTCTGACAATAATTTTTTTTTGTGCTCATTTTGCTTGCTCTCCTCTAGTTTGGCAATCCCCCAGCACCGGAACTGTTTTCGCAGTCTGTGGCTTCAGCACACGAGTGCCATATCTGAGGCTACAGGCTTTTCAGACAATGCAAAGAACAGGCCACGGAACACTTCACTGGGGCTGTGCAGTTGGTACCGTCCTACTCTGAAAAGGGCTGCCGATGCTGGGGCCTATTCAGAGGCGATGCTGGGAGTTCCGTTGTCGGACTGCCCGTCTGATATTTCCACTTGGTAAACCACAACTGCATCGGGCCCCAATCTGGCTGGTGACTGTGGGATGAGGTGAGGTGGAGCACAGCTAGGATTGCTTGGCCCCCAGGGGGGGCAGGGGAACCCCCCCCCCAGTCCTGCCCCTTGTTTCCCACCAAGGAAACCAATCTGAGTGGCAGTAGGGAAGAAAAATTTAAATGGCAGTCGGGCTGATGGCGTCACGTCATTTTCAGGGAAAAGTCGGATGTGCTTTCCCACCTGTCTAGGAATTGCCCAAAATGCTATGGTTCTACCATAGAGTTCTCAGTGATTCAAAGAGGTGTGATGTCATTTCTGGTTTCCCCCCAGAAGTGATGTAATGCTGTCGCCAACAGCCAGCCCCCATGTCCTCCACCTGGTTTCCATCTGGTTGCCAGGCTAGGCATAAACTTTTTTTTGCCACACCTCCATCTTGATCTGAAAGAGCCATTTTCCTGGTATGAAAAACATATAGGTTCCCTTCTATGGTCTGTATGTACCCCCAATAGGGCAAATAGTAACTCCGAAGAACTGTTTCAGATCAGGATAGTGTTGACGAGAGTTTGCCCCATATGACCAAACTGGGGCTCTGCTCAGCTACTGTTTACAAAAAATGGATCCACTGGAAAGATCTGATCTCAGTTTTTCCACAAGATCTTTTCTAGTTCAGTCCTAGGTTTCTGTTCTTTAACTGGTGTTCCTTAGATCAGGTCTCCTCCATACAACCCATCATGAAACACATGGATCCCTTCTTTGAGTCAATCTCATTAGAATGGGGAAAACTGGCAAAAAGCTAAAGCAGGCAACTGGTGGAACATAAGAACATAAGAACATAAGAGAACATAAGAGACGCCAATGTTGGATCAGGCCAAAGGCCCATCCAGTCCAACACTCTGTATCACACAGTGGCCATAAATACCAGTGCCATCAGGAGGTCCACCAGTGGGGCCAGGACATTAGAAGCCCTCCCACTGTTGACCCCCCCAAGCACCAAGATGACAGAGCATCACTTGTCCCAGAGTCCCTATCTATACCTTGTGGCTAATAGCCACTGATGGACCTCTGCTCCACAGGCTTATCTAATTCCCTTTTGAAGCTGTCCATGCTTGTAGCCGCCACCACTTCCTGTGGCAGTGAATTCCAAGTGTTAATCACTCTTTGGGTGAAGAAGTACTTCCTTTTATCCGTTCTAACCCGACCGCTCAGCAATTTCATGGAGTGCCCACGAGTTCTTGTATTGCATAATCTTATAAACCTCAAAGAAGAAGAAGAAGAAGAAGAAGAAGAAGAAGAAGAAGAAGAAGAAGAAGAAGAAGAAGAAGAAGAAGAAGAAGAAGAAGAAGAAGAAGAAGAAGAAGAAGGCTTTTAGCTTTGGAACAGACATTTTTGAAACTAAATACTGCTCTTCTCCAGTGTCTGAACTGTAACTTCTCTTGTAAGATGTGAAAATACCAACTGAGCTGTATCCTACAAGTCACAAAATTGCTGACATCAAAAGAACACTGGCTGTGCAATCCTCAGCAGAGTTACACCCTTCTAAGTCCATTGACTCCAGTCAATTTAGGAGGGCGTAACTTGGCTTAGTATGGCAAATGTCAACAGAGAGGCTCAGCGATCTTTGTCTACGGAATGACACCGCTGAGATGACAAACTCATGATGTTGTCAGGAACTTTGCTTGTAGGACCAGAGACAGAGCAAGCCTCTTCTAGTGAGGAATGGCAACAATCAAAATGACAAGTAATGATGTGCCATCTTGGATAAGATAATTGTGCCTATTGTGAGTTGCTGATCAGGCCAGGATTTATTCATGGAATGTATTTCCGAAGTGGCACCTATTCACTCAGCCTAGCATCTGGGTTTAAATATGGAAGAATTATTGAAATACTTGAATAGTTTTTGTCTTGGTTTTAAGAAAGTTCACTCCAATAGTACAGGATAAAGTGGTCCAGATTTACAAAGTATAAGCAAGTCAGAAGTTAAACAAGATCAAAAACATCTTTTTGAACAAAGTTCTTTTTTAATCTTCTCTTTTTTTCATTTATGTTCTAATGTTTACACAACCTGAGCAGTTTTGTGTAACATGAACTTTACACAGGCTTGGATCCTGGAGAATATTGGGGTGTTTTTTTTCACCAATCCCCCCCCATAGCTAACTTCCAACCCACCCCTTCATTCTTGTTTTGGGGTCCTCTGGCCTGCAGGAGCAGCATTTGGGGCACGGTTCAGGGTGCTGAAGGAGGTGAGAAAGTCGCAGTTGGTGGATGTGAGCAGTGGCATACAAGCTATATTATCTTGAGAACCCTGGCCAAGATCCATTCCATACTGAGCGTGCTCAGAACTGTCATGTGAGAGAAGGGGGAGTTCCTGCCTCCCCCCCTTGCCGTTTTCCAAGACAGCCCAAAACAGCCAAAATAATCATGGTGGAGAGGGATTTGCCTGCATGGAGTATTTTGTGCATCTGCCACTTCAAAGTTATGCAAATACTTCTCCCCAGGGCTGTTTCAGCTTAGGAAAATAGTTCAGGGGAGGAGATAGGAGCCCCCCCCCCATGCTGCAGTTTCGAGTTGAATTGGGCTCCCGCTGATTTTAAAAAATGACATTCCCCAGACCCAGTTTGTTCGAAAATGTATCATGTGGTTTAGCCCTTACAGCATCCTTATTCGAACTGTTCTGCCATACGATAGCGACTGAATTCTCAAACGAATATTCACCATGTTGGAGTCATGTATATCCCTAATATCTTGTGTATGTAGTGTTTCATTTCCATCCACTTGTCTTAAATGGGGTATATAACTAGTCCCCAAATGCCCTTTTAATGAAACTCTGAAACTGGGGGAGCCACAACCACAAAAACAATGGGGTATTTTTCATATTTTTTAAATGGTCAGTTATTAACCCAAATAGGGAGTGGAATTCAACACGTTGTTGTTTATTTACTTGTTTATTTACTTGGGATCCAAAAAAGCAACATTTCCCCCTCCTCTATTTTATCCCCACAACAACCATCCTGTAAGGTAGGTTTAGGGTTCCCAGGTCCCTACCTCTTTCCAGCGGGGGGGGGGAGAAGCTCCTGGTTTAGGAGCTTTGCGTGTGCACCATGATGGCATCACCCGGAAGTGACGTCATTGCGCTAGGCATGTCACTGGGGGACACTCTAGCTTTCAGCCTGAAAACTCTATGATACCATAGAGTTTTCAGGCCGAATGCTAGAGCGTCCACTGGGGATATGGGGTTCCCCCGTGTCCCGGGGGCGACCCCGACCCAACCCCGGGACTCTCGGGGACGGTGGGCGACCAAGGGAAGGGCGCCCCCGCCCCACAGCCGACAACTCACCTGCCCGCCAGCAAGACGGTCACCGCCGGGGTCCATGGCAATTCAAATCTGAGTCACCCAGGTCCTATCTGACACTACATCACGTGGGCTCTATTTAGGGCTTCCAGCGTCCAGGTGGGGCTTGGAGATCTCCTGCTTTTTCAACTGATCTCCAGACTACAGAGATCAGTTCCCCTGGAGGAAATGGCCGCATTGGAAGGTGAAGTCTCTGCCACTGTACCATGCTGAGGTCTGTCCCCTCCCCACCCCACCCTCTCCAGGCTCCACCCCCCCAAATCTCCAGATGTTTCCCAGCCCAGAGCTGGCAGCCCTCGCTCTATTGCACCTACGGCCTTCAAGGGAACTTTAAAAATTGCTGACGTTTGGTTCTTGTGCCCACGTGTTGTTGGGGTTTTTTTTAATGAAATTTTAAAAAATTTAAAAATAAGAAAAAATGATCTTTTTAAGTAAAGCCAATGATATTTCCAGCCCGAGGATAAATGGAAGAAACTGGCATCCGGAAGAAAAAAAAAGTGAGCATTACAGATTACTTTGCAAAAACCTCGTTATGGAAAAGAACTTTCCACTAAAACTCTTGACATCCACTTCCAGGTTACTCCCCCCCCCCTCCTCGTTCTTTGTGGGTTTTGTACAGGCCCAGATGCATCGTCTGGGAAACCTTCCAGGTCCGTCATCTTGAAGTTAACGTTCAGTATCGTCAGCTGTACCAGGCAATCTCTTTTTATTTTGAACAACGTTCTCAGGGACACGGGGTCTTTGAAAACATCGTGAAAACGTCTGCACTTAAAGTCAAACATGCAGTACTTTTGGGCTTCCTCCAAACAATTTTGCATAAATCCACCAAAGCACTGTAGAAATGTTTAGTGTCATTATTATCAAATACAAATTGCCATGGCACGTCAGCTGTGATACTCCAAATACCACTGAATGTTAGCTGTCAAATACTGTCAAACACCGAGATCAAACTATGTGAGATGTCGAGCAAAGGTAGGGGGTACCTAGAGAATATCTGGCAACTATTTGGAGAACGTTCAGTGTGGAATTCACGAAAGAGAGCCGAAGAACAAACTCATCTTCAGTTCTAGTTACGGACAACAAAAGTCACAACTAACAATCCCATTGTGAAAACTGTGGAGAGATGCCACTGAATTCTTTTTTCTTTTCTTTTTTAAGGGCTCAGAAAGATGTTCCCACACTCTTTGTTCCCTGGCAACCGCTGTCTAGGAACAAAAGGCGGTGATTTGGGGAAGGCCTGGAATGGAATGATTAGAATTTTACTTTACAAAGAATACTTCATGTAGCAGCGGCAGCCATTAAGACAGCTGGGAGGTTATATCCTGCAAACACTGCGGGGCAACTGTAAGGTGAAAGGTGCAAGCCACATCCTCACAGGCAACTGGTGGAAATGGTAGAGAAGGAGGGCTGGAGCCATCAGAATGTGGCTACTTCCTGAGCCGTCTCCTTCCCGTCTCCCTCCCAATGGTAGAGGCTCTCTCCCTGGGCACATTTCAAATAAATGGGGCGAGGGGGGGCAGACTGTTCTGCAGATTGGCAGCTTCAAACTGACAGTGGATGGTGGCAAGGGGCTGTTGGCCACACCCAGCAGGAACTCATTAGCATAACAGGCCACACCCAACAGCAGAAACTCATTAGGATTGGCTACATTAGGGGTGTGTGGCCTAACATGCAAAGGAGTTCCTGCTACAAAAAAAGGCCCTGGGTTTTGACAACAAACAAGGTAAACAGAATAAGAAACAAAAGGTGGGTATGGCTGGATGAGCATGCTTCTGGCAACGTGGGGGTGCGGCCTAATGTGCCAATGAGCTGTGCTGTCAGGGGTGTGGCCTAATATGCTAATGAGTTTCTGCTGTTGGGTGTGGCCAATTATGCTAATGAGTTCCTGCTGGGCTTTTTCTACAAAAAGAGCCCTGAGATTCCCAGGAGATCTCCTGCATGGGGCTGACCCAGCATCTGACTAGGCCGAGCATCCCTCTGCCATTGAAATCGGGCAACCGGCAGGGAACTGGACCGGCTGGATGGCTGAAGAATCTTCCCTGGTTGACCCTGCCTGACCTCTGGCTACGTTAGACCTCTCTTCTCTCAGTGCTGCTGTTCGCCTTTATGGTTTGAGGGACCAGGGGCATTTCTAAACGTAGAGCCATTCGTAAGCTCGTGCATAAATAAAGGCGTTTTGTGAAGACAACACAGAGCTGAGGAACAGACGGGAACGGGGAGGGCGTGCAAGCCCAGCACTTCACGCCCTGGTTAAATCACACAGCCCAGGTCAATTTAGGGTCGCCAGCTCTGAGTTGGGAAACTGCTGGAGATTTTGGGGTTGGAGCCTGGGGAGGGTGGGGTTTGGGGAGAGGAAGGACCTCAGCTTGGGTTGCCAGGTCTGGGTTGGGAAATCCATGGAGACTTTGGGGGTGGATCCAGGAGAGGGCGGGGTTTGGGGAGGGGCCTCAGCGTGGTACCATGCCATAGAGTCCACCCTTCAAAGCAGCCATTTGCTCCAGGGGAACTGAACTCTGCCAGCTGGAGATGAGTTGTAAAAGCGGGAGATCCCCAGGCCTTACCTGGAGGCTGGCAGCCCTAACCTCAACGGGGTGTCAGGGCCAATTCCAGGCTTGTGGGGGCAGGCAGAGAATTCCCAAGGCCTGCCCCTCCACCCACCACTCACGCCCTCCTTCCCTCCCTCACAAATGCAGGCCTTCCCCACCGGCTCGCCTGTCCGTCCCTTGTCGGTTCACAAGCCCCTTTCACTGCTCGTGCTCTCAGCTGCCTGCGGGCCGTTCCCCAGGGGCAGTGGGCAGGGAGGGATGGGTGGTGGAGGGCTAGCGAGTGAGTGGGCAGGGGGGCCGGCAGCAGCGGGCCCTCCCAGAAACCCTGTACCTCAGCAGCTGCCTCAACTCAGTGTATGCTGATGACGGTCCTGTGGGGTAGAACGCCTTAGAATCCACCTTCCAAAGCAGCCCTTCTGTAGTGTATCAAGTCCTGACAAGTCCAGACAAGTCCAGAGACAAACGTCGAGCTTCGCTCCAAGAGACAACGGACTATGCGGATCCTAGCCCGCTCCAATCAGGGGGCTAGGTTCCTGGCCAAGAAGCCAATGGGACTCTCAGCCACTGTAAATAACCTATCGGGAAGTGGGGTGTGTGTGTTTTGGGTGGCAATTTCTCGGGGAATATAAGCCGGCCTGCGAGCCGACCAAAGCCGTCTTGTTCCTGATCGAATAAAGTACGCTTTGCTGAAATCACTCTCCGTCTGCGTACTTTCACCTTCTTTCCTCAGGGAAAACTGATCTCTGCCACAGGAATAAACAGCTTGAAAAGGGGATTAGATAGATTCATGGAGGATAAGACTATCAATGGCTACTAGCCATGGTGGCTGAGGGGAACCTCCACGTTCAGAGGCACTAAGCCTCTGAATCCCAGAGCCAGGAGGTGACCACAGGGGAAGGCCTCGGCCTCTATGTCCTCTTGGCCCTCCAGAGGAACGGGTTGGCCACTGCGTGAGACAGGATGCTGGACTAGAAGGCCCACTGGTCTGATCCAGCAGGGCGCTTCTGATGTTCTTGTCTGAGAACAAAGTTTGGGTCCGGTTGGCGCCTTCAAGACCAACAAAGTCTTATTCAACGTATGAGCTTTCGTGTGCATGCATACCTTGAATAAAACTTTGCTGGCCTTAAAGGCGCCACTGGACTTGAACTCTGTTCTGCGGCTTCAGACCAACACGGCCACCCCACCTGGATTTATCTGAGAGATCTCCAGTCACCACCTGCAGGTTGGCGACTCAAGTGACTACCTGCATTGGCAGGCAGGGTATCAACCAAAGTCTTGGCCATGGGGAACTCAGACAGTTCTCCAAGAAAGCTTTCTCTGCCTGGGAGCAACAGGAAATGGAAGGGGGTGTGCGATGAGGCAGTGATAGATTCTGTTTGACACGGCGGGGAGGGGGAGGGGGGATGTTGCTGCCCTGCAGAGCTTTTTGCTCCCGTCACTATGAGCATGCAGCAGGTGACAGTGTGTAGGCGAGGGAGCTCGGAGGAGCTGTCCGAGGAGTTAATAAGAGCTGGGCGCAGAGGTAAGAAAAGATCCCTGCAGGAGAGACTGGAAATAACATTAGTGAAAAGACTGGAATCGGGGGAGGGGGGGCAGGGGGTGACTAGGAGAGGAAAGGAGGGGCGCACGGAAGTCAGAATGTGGCCAGATCAGTTCTATGTCTGAAAGATTAAAAACTTATTTTAGGGCATCTGCCTCAGCAGCTATTTCAGCCAGGAAGCCAGCCAATGCAACAATACCACCCCCACCCCACCATTCCCCACTCCCTCCCCTTTCAACACAGGGAAAGCAAAATGCTTTTCGCTAACAGGGATGTTGGAGACAACAAATGCAGGGAGTCAGAGAGCTGGAAAGAATCCAGCCATTATTACTTACACGGTACTTTGAAAATGCACTCACTTAAAAAAAAAAAATAGAGTCCGCTTCCGAATTAAGAATAGGAGGTGGTTCTCGATTATCCCCGTTGGACAGACAGGTCACACGAGATTCATCCAAGGCTGATTTGACCAAGGATTCCTAGTTTACAGGGTATGATGGGGACCGGTCTTGTGGTTTTTATTCGTCATAAAAAAGAGGCCGTGCTGTTTATAGTATTGGCTGGAGGGAGGCGGGGTGGTGGTGGCTGGCAGAGCAAACCAAAAGAGAGCAGATCTTGTGGCGCTAGGCTAAGACTGCAACGTTACTCAGCTGCACAATGCTAATCCATTGAGCTATGCACGCATGGGTTCGAATCTCATCTTCGTCGCCAGTATTATGAACTGAGATCGAGGCAGCTCTTAAACAAGTGATTCATGTTTATTCAGCTCATAACAACACAAGACAAAAATGCATAGAACCAGGCTGACTTATATACGATTTGAACAGGAGTAAACCACACCCAACAATAGATAACAACCAATAGAATTAGCGGGCTTGGGACCTATGAGAGTGGTTCCCGCCGAAAACATAGGCTTCTCTGACTGGTT
>NW_015164681.1:482062-482252 GCF_001447785.1 Gekko japonicus
TGTCGTGTGTCTCCAGATGGAACTCGAACCTGGATAGGTAGGAGTCCCAGTCTTCTGAGGAAGGTTCGAAGCACTCGAACTTCTGGCTTCCAGCCATCGTGGGAGACTTGGGCACCGGAGCTGGTGGCGCCTCCGCCGGATCGGCTGCTGTGCTCTGTTCGCTTTCTTCCGAGTCCGAAGTGTGGATGTC
>NW_015164681.1:482331-487510 GCF_001447785.1 Gekko japonicus
GTCGCCAATTGTTAGATCGCGCTAACAAAGGACTCTTAGAGTGATTCAGCAAGTGATTCAGCTTTATTGGAAGTAACGAACAAGCACTCAACTCAGTAAGAAACCAGCACAACGTCGAAAATGCACTCACTTAAAAAAAAAAAATAGAGTCCGCTTCCGAATTAAGAATAGGAGGTGGTTCTCGATTATCCCCGTTGGACAGACAGGTCACACGAGATTCATCCAAGGCTGATTTGACCAAGGATTCCTAGTTTACAGGGTATGATGGGGACCGGTCTTGTGGTTTTTATTCGTCATAAAAAAGAGGCCGTGCTGTTTATAGTATTGGCTGGAGGGAGGCGGGGTGGTGGTGGCTGGCAGAGCAAACCAAAAGAGAGCAGATCTTGTGGCGCTAGGCTAAGACTGCAACGTTACTCAGCTGCACAATGCTAATCCATTGAGCTATGCACGCATGGGTTCGAATCTCATCTTCGTCGCCAGTATTATGAACTGAGATCGAGGCAGCTCTTAAACAAGTGATTCATGTTTATTCAGCTCATAACAACACAAGACAAAAATGCATAGAACCAGGCTGACTTATATACGATTTGAACAGGAGTAAACCACACCCAACAATAGATAACAACCAATAGAATTAGCGGGCTTGGGACCTATGAGAGTGGTTCCCGCCGAAAACATAGGCTTCTCTGACTGGTTAATACTTTAATCCAAACACTGCGTTGTTTTATGAAATTTATGCTTAAGCTAAACATTGCTTTATTAACTTAAGACATAACAACAGGGAAGGCTAAGTCTGCCAGCTCTGAGGGGGGGGGGACACCTGGAGATTTGGGGGGGTGGAGCCTGAGGAGGGTGGAGTTTGGGGAGGGGAGGAGCTTCAATGGGTTATAATGCCTTAGAGTCCACCTTCCAAAGGGGCCATTTTGTCCTCTGGGTGAACTGATCTCTGTCGCCCAGACTGTTCAGGGCTGACTCTGCTTAGGTTCTGAGATCTTATGAGATGGGCCTAGCTTGGGCCACCCAGGTCAGGGTGACAAAAGATGAGCAGAGGTGGTTTGCCATTGGCTTCCTCCGCATAGCAGTCCTAGACTTCCTTGCTGGTCTCCCTTCCAAGTACTAACCAGGCCTAACCCCGGCTTAGCTTCTGAGACCCAAAGAGATCAGGCTAGCCTGGGCCATCTAGGTAAGAGCTAATATACTATAGGACAAAATATTTATTTAGCTTACTTACAGCCTCCCTTTCTAGGGTTGCCACTAGCGGGGGATTGGGGGGTAGAGTGGCCAGCAGTGTTCCCTCTAAGCTGAGTTAATGTGAGCTAGCTCACAGTTTTTTAGCCTTCAGCTCACATATTTTTGACTTAGCTCAGGAAGGGATGTGGCTCCAGAGCAAACTGATTTATGCAGCAGCCGAATCGCTAGCTCACACCTTTAATGCCAGCAGCTCACAAAGTAGAATTTTTGCTCACAAGACTCCACAGCTTAGAGGGAGCCTTGGTCGCCAGATCCAGGTTGGGAAACTCCTGGAGATTTGGGGGTGGAGCCTGGGGAGGACAAGGACCTCAGTGGGGCACAATGCCACAGAATCCACCCTCCGAAGCATCCATTTTCTCCAGGGGAACTGATCTCTGTAGTCTGGAGGTGAGCTGTAATTCCGGGGGATCCCCAGGTCCCACCTGGAGGCTGGCATGCCTATCTCTCACTGCGGCTCAAATGGGCACATCAGATTTTAAAAGCTTAAGCATACATTCGCGAAATGGCTTCCTCCCTGCCCCCATCCCCCGCCACCTCTTCATCGTTTTGACGCATGAGTTGGGGGGGGGGGAGGAAGAGAAATAAAAGAAGAGAGCAAATGCCCTTGCAAGACAACCACAGCGGCAGGGAGCAGTCTGCGGGAGGTCAAACGAGGTAGCGCACTCTGAACTGCACCACTGTTCATTCCTCTCACACCCCAGATGTCCTCTGTTCACGAGCTGGCAACTCATCAACCTTGGGAAGGGCACTGACCTAATTTCCTCTCGTGGGGAGGCAAAGCACTTGAGGCTGTCGCTCACCCTCCTCGCACACAGCGGGGGGATTCTCCAGCCCTGGATCTGGAACAAGCAGACAAAGGAAGCCGCCTGGGACCACAGGCGAATGGGCTGGGGAAGGGAGACACCTATACTTGGGCAAGGTCCACCGAATGAGCACGACGCCTGTTGCTACGCCCGGCCTGTTCAGATGGCAGATGCTCAGGTTCCCAGCAGGGCATTTGTAGTGCTAGAGTGAGAGAAAGGAAGATGGGGGGGGGCTGGGGGGCAAAGAACCTTTATGCCCCCAGACGCCCTGTTGCTCTGGCCACACAGCTAGTGATGGCTGAATATTAAGTGGCAACTATTTGAAACGGCAAAAACCATTTCATGTGAAACCAGATATCTGCGTCTCTCTTCCCAGAATTTCTTCTCTGGAGAGCTGGTTGCTCCACGAATACAATCTCTCTACCTTGTATATTTTACTCCCTGCCCTTCCTCTAAGGACCGCCGGTCAGCAGACTTCAATCTCCCTTCCACCACTATATATGATAATAGATGCGTGACCAAGTTGATACAATGGGTATGTGGACCGGTTGGGCAGTCCACCTAAATACTAATACATACCCTCAATATTAATTTGGCAGATTCGGATGCAGTCTCCTATACCTCTTGTCAAGTAGTCCTGAGAAGGACAGTTTGATTGGCTGAAAAGAGCAAGCGTCCAGTAGCACCTTAAAGGCTAAAAAAAAATATGTGGCAGGGGAGGAGATTTCGTGAGTCACTGCACACTTCTTCAGATATCTTCAGATATCTCGCTGTTTTCTACTGCTACCCAGTTTGATTGGTTGATTGTTTCCATGTGTGTAGTGTAGCCAGGAGAACCTATGATTGTCTGGCTGCCAGAAGTTCTAGCTCTTTAGCATTATCCAGGGTGCCCTAGAAGCAGGCGAGCGAGAATTGCACCCCTTCCATCACTGCATTTATTTAATAAGTTCCCCCCTTGCCTTAATATGTCCCCCCTTGTAAAACTAACTGTACACTGCTCTCCTGACCTACATTTTATCTGCAGAACAACAGCCCTGTGAGGTAGGTTAGGTTGCAAGACCAAGGTCACCCAGTAAGCTTCAAGGCAGAGTAAAGATCTGAGCTCAGGTCTCTCAGAGCCTAGTCTAACACCAACTCTTATTTTATGCACACAACAGTTCTTTTAGGCAGGTTAGGCTGAGAATCTGTGACTGGTCCGCGGTCGCCCAGCAAATTTTAATGGCAGAACGGGGATTTGAACCTGTGTCCACTAGACTCTAGTCTGAGACTCTACCCACTACACCCTGCTGCCTCTCGGCGCTCACTTAACCTGTTTGCAACAACAGTAACAAGCCGGGTATTCAATAAAAATAATAATACTAATGCTTAGAACCAGCGTGTGCAGTGGCTAGAGTGTCAGACTAGAGATCTGGGTTCCAATCCCTACTCTGTCATTAAACCTTGCTGGGGGTACTTGGGCCAGTCACAGGTCATCATGGTTGTTATGAGGATAAAATGGAGGAGAAGAGAACAATGTGAGCGGCTGGAGTTCCCCATCAGATTGCAAAGGAAGCAAATAAATAAAATTGCATTCCATTTGTTCTTGTTCAACACACTTCAATGGGCAACATTCCAACAGATTCTCCCTCCTACTTGCGTGGTGCTCTGGTTGGCTCCATCTTGGAAGCTAAGCATGGCCGGATCCTGGTTAGTACCTGGGTGGGAGACCACCAAGGAAATCAGGGTCACTACGCAGAGGCAGACAATGGCAGACCACCTCTGTTCCTCTTGCCTTGAAAGGCCAACGGAGTTGCCACACGTTCGCTGTGACTTGACAGCTCTTTCCGCTGCAGCCACCACTACCACCTAGGCTTGCCAAGTCCCCCCGGGGGGCGGGGAAAACCCCGCCCCAGAGGCCCGTTCCCCGCCGCCGGCGGACCGGGCCCCGGGGGGAACCCCACCCCCAAAGTATGCGATGTGCACGTCACCCAGAAGGGACGTGACCACGCCGGGCACGCTGGGGGTGGGGCCATGGTCATCCGGGGGAAAACTCTACGTTTTTCCCTCGGATGGTCGTGGCCCTGCCCCCGGCGTGGTCTTCCGGGTGACGGGGTTGCGGCACACGCGCTCCAGGAACAAACCGGGAGCCCCCCGCTCCAGCAGCAGGTAAGACTTGGCAACCCTATCCCAGTCAGACTCTGATATTGGAAGTCAGCCAACCTGGGGGGAAAATGCTAAGACCAACTGAATACAGCAAGGAAACATACTCCATGAGCCCTTCAGTCCACCTAAAATTTGCAAGGAAGGACAGACAACTCACCTACATGTTAATTCATACCTTGCAGCACCTTGTTCAAGTGTAAATTTATATTGCCTTCTAAAACAGGGCCCCTTTCAACTATATGCTTTAAATCTGCCATGGAAAGTCTCATGCAAGGGGGAATGGTCTCTGAACATTTCATCCCAATTGGAGGAAAAGCACCACGTCACTTCTGGGTGACGTGGATGCGGCACGCACACGCCGCCGGCCGGGAGTCCCCCGCTCCGGCAGAAATTACACTTGGCAACCCCTACTACCACCACCACTTGTTTACTGGCTCTCCAACTGATAGACGTCTCCTTGGAACAGACGAAGTCTTCAAACTTTGCTTACTGGAGTGGTAGGGTACAGGCCATCAACTCAATAGCTCTTGCAATGACTGTATAAAGTACACAAATGTCATTGTTCCCCTTTGGACTCAGGGGAGTCAGGGCCGGTATACAAACACTGGTAGCCTGCCTGTCCTTGGCCACCTAGTGAATTTGTGGATGAGGTCAGATTGGAGTGGGTGGCTTTCCCATCCACACCGTTAGCCAACGGTTCTCAGGTACAATCACAGAACTAGGAGCATGGGATTACCAGACTGATATGTATAAATGGCCTTCCAAGTCTATACAGTGTGGGATGTTGGAACAGGCCCTGAGGCTGGCACCCACCTAGGAACCCCTGACCACTACCAGAGTAATTGGGCTACCTTTGACCCTCTCCAGAGATGCTGTACTTAGGAAGGAAGAAGAAGGAAGAGATTGGTGCCCAAAGGTGTCTCAGAGCGGCTTACAAACTCCTTCCCCTCCCCCTCCCCACAACAGACACCCTGGGAGGTAGG
>NW_015164681.1:487745-490382 GCF_001447785.1 Gekko japonicus
CCAGGTGAGTCCAACAAGCTGGAAGGAAGTTCTGGCCGTCACATTTAAGCATTCCTTTTAAAAGCATCCCTTTTAAATTCTTTCCCTCCATTGGAAATAAGGGAAGATGGGGGCACCTTCTTTTAAGGCTCATAGAATTGGACTCCCTGGTCCAATCTTTTTGAAACTTCAATGTTTTTTTTAAGGAGCAGCACCACCAGCTATGCTGAAAATTTGGTGCCTCTACCTAAAAAACAACAACCCCGCCCCCCCCCCCCAAGCCCCAGATACCCATGGATTGAACAGATTGATTCTCTGTTATACCCTAGGGGGACCGGTCTCCATAGAGTATATTGGAGCACCCAGTGGCCCATCCCCCCTGCTTTCTGACAGCCCAGAAGTGAGGGGGAGGGGCTCCAAACCAGGGAATTCCCTGCCCCCAACTGGGGATTGGCAAATCTAGCTGTACTAAAGACTACCACCTCTCAGTTTGAAGGTGCTGATTCTAATCTTAATTGTGAATGCACAAAATCTTTCAACCAGGTAGGGTAGATTTGTAGAATGCTAGTGAAATGGAAAACACAATAAAAAAGATGAAAGATAAAATTATACATATCCCACCACCCCCGCCCTCCGTTGTGAGAAGGTCGAATATGTCTCTGTCTTTCAGTGGCATTCTGGTATCAAAATGAACAATTCCACCTATTTTATTTACTTCGTTTATACCCAGTGCTATTTTTGGGCAGGAACGCACAGGAACGGAGTTCCGGCTGGCTCCCGAGTTGGCCACGCCCAGCAGGAACTCATTAGCATAATAGGCCACACCCAACAGCAGAAACTCATTAGGATTGGCTATATTAGGGGTGTGTGGCCTAACATGCAAAGGAGTTCCTGCTCCAAAAAAAGCCCTGGGTTTTGACAACAAACAAGGTAAACAGAATAAGAAGCAAAAAGTGGGTGTGGCTGGATGACCACACTTCTGGTAACATGGGGTGTGGCCTAATGGGCTAATGAGCTGTGCTGTCAGGGGTGTGGCCTAATATGCTAATGAGTTTCTGATGTTGGCTGTGGCCTATTATGCTAATGAGTTCCTGCTGGTCTTTTTCTACAAAAAGAGCCTTGTTTATACCTCACCTTTCTCTCCAGTAAGGACCCAAAACAGCTTACATAATTATCTCCTCCAGTTTATCCTCATAACAACCCTGTGAGGTAGGTTAGGCAGAGAGTATGTGACTGGACCAAGGCTACCCAGTAAGCGTCCATGGCAGAGTAAGGATTTAAACCTGGGTCTCCCAGGTCCTGGCACAACACTCTAACCACTCCACCACGCTGGTTCTCAGATACCCCTACATTATGGACGTTCCCGGGGATGTGGAATGGTACAGTATCTCCTGATCTCATCTGATCTCGGAAGCTAAGCAGGGTCAATACTTGGATGGGAGACCACCAGGGAAGACTCTGCAGAGGCAGGCAATGGCAAACCACCTCGGCTTCATCACTTCCCTTGAAAACCCCATGGGGTTGTCATAAGTTGGTTGCGACTTAAAATAAATAGCAATGACTTCAGTGGAATGCAAAAGGGTACAGTATGGCCCAGTCTCGTCAGTTCTTGGAAGCGAAGCATGGTCGGTGCTTTGATGGGAGACCACCAAGGAAGACTCTGCAGAGGAAGGCAATGGCAGACCACCTCGGCTTCTCACTGCCTTGAAAAGCCTATGAGTCTGCTACAACTTGATGGCACTTTACACACACACACACAGAGAGAGAGAGAGAGAGAGAGAGGTTCCAAGACATTTGTGATCTCTACCTTGAAGGCCAAGACAGTCACCAATAGATGCACATGTGTGGCTACCACAGCTGCATGTCTCCATTTTTACCAAATCTCAATCTTTTTTCCTTTTACCTCTCCTCCTCACTGCGACAAACTGTACTTCTAAAGACCACTGCACGCACTGTATCCGGCAGTTCATATGTCAGCCTGCAACGCCACCTCATCTTCCTTTCGCCTTCCAGAGCAGGTGCTCAGCTGAGCTATGTGAACTATACAGAATGCGCTCTCCCTGTCCCGCTATGGGGATCTAACATAGGTCACATGGACAGAACAAGACCAGAGATGGCCAAGGAAGTTTTACTTTACAAGAGACCATTCTAAAAACTGGAGATGAGAGACCAACTGTTAAATATTACCAGTTTGCACTTTGTCATTCTGCTCCTTGCGAGCAGAGGCAGATTTACTGTGAAACGAATGGAGCTTAAGCTTCAGGGGCCCCAATCCCAGGTGGCCCCCGAAGCAACTTTTTTTTTTAATGAGTGAATTTTTCAACAAAAATTAATGGAGTTTTAAAACTGTTTGTTGTTAAAATAGGGCTATTTTAGTGACAGAATCATAAGCCAGTGGGTTGAAGTACTGAGAGCCAGTTTGGTGTAGTGGTTAAGTGTGCGGACTCTAATCTGGGAGAACCGGGTTTGATTCCCCACTCCTCCACTTGCACCTGCTGATGTGACCTTGGGTCAGTCACAAGCTCTGGCACAATTGTCCTTGGAAAAGAGCAGTTTGTGTCAGAGTTCTCTCAGCCCCACCCACCTCACAGGGTGTCTGTTGTGGGGAGGGGAAGGGAAAGGAGTTTGTAAGGCGCTCTGAGACTCCAAGAGAAGGGC
>NW_015164681.1:491218-500402 GCF_001447785.1 Gekko japonicus
GCCTGCTTTGGATTACTTCAAGTAAATATTGGTAATCTGTGCAAGTACTAGAGAGCTTTTAAAACAAAGGTGAAGTGGGATTCAGGATCCAAGTGAGAAGAACTGCAGCCTCCAGATACAGCCTGGAAATCTTATCTGATGTTCCAGTATTGTGAGGTTAACCTGGACTTACAATGTATGTATTACTTATGTGTTTAGACTTTTTGTACTGTGTATCTTTGTGGATGCTGAAGATATTTGTAGCCAATAATATCCTTAAAAGCCTTGCTATGAAGTAATAGCAACTGGACTGGGATGAACAAGGACTCCTGTGAAAACCTCCATGCTTTTGTTTATATAGTTTATTGTAATGTAAAATTGCATCTGTTGCATTGCCTCTTTTATGATTGTGTTTAAGTGTGTTATTCATAAATACATGTAGTTGCAGTAGAACTAATAACAATAACAACTTTATGGCTGCAACTGCACAGATCAAGACCCCAAGAGGAATAGCAAAGAGCTCAAGGAAGTACTTAAGTGGATGCCAACAACTCAAACTCAAGGAGAAATGATCTGATGAAATTTCTAAATGTCAAAAATTACCAACCTATTTTACAATGTCAAGACAAACTTTGTCAACACCTACAGCTAGGGTTGCCAAATTGACTTACCTCTACCTTTGTGCTGGCTCCCGGCGTGCGCGCGTCGCATGCACGTCACAGGAAAGTGACGTCATGACGCCGGGCACGCTGGAGGCGGGGCACAGCCATTTGAGGGGAAAACATAGAGTTTTATGACAGTACCATGGAACAAGAAGAGATAGAGCAGAAACAGGAAACAGGAAGCAAATCCAGCGATTTTAAAGAATACAGTGGTCGCGCAAACTGGCCCACAACAGTTGATAATGATTTTATACAGAATTGTTTAATGCAAGACATCAGTTTTTTTGTCAAAATAAAAAAAACCAGATGATGTATATACCGAATCCAGCAGGGTTTACAAGGAGCAAAACAGAAGTTTCTCAAACAAATACTTTGAAAAAAGATTGAAAAATGGTCAGACTGTGATGAGGTCCTGGTTAGTTTACTCAAAGAGCAAAGGCTGTATATACTGTTTTGCTTGCAAACTCTTTTCTAAATGCCAAACATTACTTACAACAGGTGGGTTTTCTAACTGGATGAATGTACTCAGAACCCTGGAGACTCATGAAGACAGCATGGAACATAAGAGGGCAATGTTGTGTTGGATAACAAGAAAGTCAAATAAAAACACTGTGGATCAGCAACTTGAGGAACAGATGAGAAAAAAACATACAGTACTGTTTTGAACTACTGAAAAGAGTTGTAGCTGTTATAAAGTTTTTTAAGTGAAAGAGATTTAGCATGTAGAGGTCATGAGGAGAAGTGGGGCTCACCAAATAATGGAAACTTCATGGGGGCCATTGAACTTATTGCAGAGTTTGACCCATTTTTACATGAACATCTTGAGAAATGAAAAAAGGAAAAAGGAAATATTACTTACCTATCCAAAACTGTGTATGAAGAGCTGATAGAAATCATGGAGAAACATGTGCAAGATGAAATTGTGACTCAAATCAATGATCTAGACACCAAATACTACTCTATTATTTTTGACGCTACACCTGACCAGCTGGTAATTGTGGTTTGATACTGCTATAATGGAAAACCCTGTGAGAGATGTTTAACATTTATCCCAATAGAAAACCATTCATTCATGACCTTGTTCAACAAAATGCAAGACGTTCTGGGCAAACATAAGCTGTCAGTTGAAAATATCCGTGGTCAGTCCTACGATAATCAGTGTTCCCTCTAAACTGAGTTAGTGTGAGCTAGCTTACAATTTTTTAGCCTCCAGCCCACAGATTTTTGTCTTAGCTCAGGAAGGATGGCTCCAGAGCAAACTGATTTATGCAGTAGCCAAATCGCTGGCTCACAACTTTAAAGCCAGTAACTCACAAAGCAGAATTTTTGCTCACAAGACTCCACAGCTTAGAGGGAACATTGCCGATAATGCATCTAACATGAAGGGCTCAGAGAAAGGGCTGCAAGCACTCTTTAAAAACATTAACAGGTATGCAGACTATGTACCATATGTAGCCCATTAACTCAACCTTGTCGGAGTAAAAGCAGTGTCTACTTTGTGTTTATTCTGGCATTCTGCAAGTGCTGTATGTTTTCTTTTCTGGATCTCCACAAAGATGAGGAATTTTAAACACACATGGCAATCAGTGTTCCCTCTAAGCTGAGTCACTGTGAGATAGCTCATGGTTTTTTAGCCTCCAGCTCACACGTTTTTGTCTTAGCTCATTAAGGATGGCTCCAGAGCAAACTAACTGATGCAGTAGCCAAATTGCTCGCTCACAGCTTTAATGCCAGTAACTCACAAAGTAGAATTTTTGCTCACAAGACTCCACAGCTTAGAGGGAGCATCTAGATTTTTTTCCTAAAGAGCTTAAGTGTAACTAGATGGTCTGCACAATATGAAGCAGTCTGGGCAATTGAAAATGGATATATAGGTATTTTACAAACTCTCAGACATATTTTTGAAGACTCAGAAGAGAAGCCTGAATGTAAACAAGATGCAAAGAATTTATACCACAAGCTAGTAAAGTTGAAATATGCTATTTTAACAGTTGTTTGAGAAGAAGTTCTTGAGTGTTTCAACAAAACAAGCAAGAAACTCCAAACTCCTGGTTTTGATGTATCTGAAGGTTATCTTCTGCTATTATCTTTACTTTCATTTGTTAAAAAACTCCGAGAAAATCCACCTGACAGGATTGTACACTATGAATCAGAAGCAAAAGGTTTGTGTGAAAATATTATCTCAAGTTATTCAGATGCTTCCAAATGCATGATTACAAAGAAATTTTCAGATGGAACAAGTATAAGGGCTTCTTTGAAAGGAGTTCTAAATCAACTCTATGACTGCTTGGTAATCCAGTTAGGCAAAAGGATTGACCCATATGAGCAGATTGTGAAAAGGTTCAAGTTCCTCTCAGAATTGGTGAACAATTCTGAAATTGATGAGGACAATATTAAACGTATAATATTGCGTTACACAGATGATATTGACCATAAATTAGTAAACAGGTGTTACCAGTTCAAAGAATATTTACACCTGAGGAAATCCCAGAACACAGAAGAAAACACGCCATCTAAAATGCAATGTGCAGAAGTTCTTCAGCTTACTTATGAGCAACGCCTGATTTAAGTGTTCCCTAATATTACTACCAATGTTCCCTCTAAGCTGTGGAGTCTTGTGTGCAAAAATTCTACTTTGTGAGCTACTGGCATTAAAGTTGGGAGCGAGCGATGTGGCTTCTGCATCAATCCATTTGCTCTGGAGTCATCCTTCCTGAACTGAGACAAAAATCTGTGAGCTGGAGGCTAAAAAACTGTGAGCTAGCTCACACTAACTCAGCTTAGAGGGAACACTGATTACTACTGTGCTTAAGCTGTACTTGACACAAGTACTTGACCCAGAAAGGAATTTCTCAAAGCTTTCCTTTATAAAGAACAAATTTCGATCTACTATGACCGAAGAGTGCTTAAATTCTTTATGCATATTGTCTGTAGAAAATGACATTGCAAGGAAGCTCTCATATGACAAAACTGTATGCGAATAATTGCTAGAAAAAAACAGGGGGAAAAGAGTATTTTGTAAAATGTGCTTCATGTAGTATGTATTCTCATAGGTGTCTAAAATAAAATATATTAACTGTGGTCTTTGCTATGTTTTATTTCATCATTCTACGATGCATCACTCTTCCTTGACTGAAATAATCAACTATCAAAGTGCCCATCATTTTGACAGCAGATTGGACAGAGAGCATCGTATCGCATAGAGTTTAGGAATGCAGCACATTTCATTGGCCCTAGTAGAGGGTTGGATCCAGAACAGCATTTCCATGGGTGCAATTTCTGCCTGCAAAGTGTGACTTCCCCCCCTCCAATAGCAACCTGAAATACCCTCCAAAATCCTGTTCCAGGGGAGTCCCCAGAAAGTCACACTTCACGGGCCCATGGAAATGCTGTTCTGGATCCAAGGCACAGACTCCATGCAATATCTCCCCGGGCCCAACGGGATGCTAAGCTAGACATCTTCTTCTGGCCCAAACGGTAGTTCCCCATTTGACTCCTGCTTCATAATGTCCAGTAAAGCGATATGTATGTTTCTGACAGTATGTTTCGAGTTTCTGTGCCAATTATGTGGGGTGGGAGCTACACAACAAAGAACATCAGGGAAAGTTCCATTGTGCACTACAAAGCGGAACATACACATGGCTTCCATTTTCAGCAGTAGCCACCCACTTAAAATACAGTGTTGTTTGTGCAAAGGCCAGCATAGCTCTCACTGCAACTGAGCAGTCATCTATTTCCCACAGGAGCAAATTGGAGCCACTCCCATTTATCTGTTGGGCACTATTAGGCTTGCCAAGTCCCCCTGTGGCGGATCAGGCCCCAGGGGGAACCCCACCCACAAAGCACGCAACGTGCACGTCACCTGGAAGTGACACGGGCATGCTGGGGGCGGGGCCACAGTCATCCGAGGGAAAACTCTATGGTTTTCCCGCGGATGGTCGTGGCCCCGCCCCAGCGTGCCCGGGTCCGAAGCAGTGCTGGAGTCCCCCGCTCCAGCGCCGCTTCTGACTTGGCAACCCTAGGCAGTATGAACCAGTGAAAAACAGACAGAACATAAATTGGAGCAGGATATAAACAGGTTCCGATATATGCAACTAAAACATTTAATTCAATCCCTAAAAATTTACAAAGCTCTGGCGAGGCCTCTTACTGAATTTGAATGCTATTGAAAAATCATGAGGGACAATCATCAGGCCTGTTTAGGGTTGCCAGCCTCCAGGTGGGGCCTGGGAATCTCCCATACAACTGATCTCCAGCTGACAGAGATCAGCTCCCCTGGAGAAAATGGCTGCTTTGAAGGGTGGGCTCTCTGGCACTGTGCCATGCTGAGGCCCCTCCCCTCCCCACATCCCCGCCCTCTCCTGGCTCCACCCCCCCAAGTCTCCAGGTGTTTTCCAACCCAGACCTGGCAACCCTAGGCCTGTTATTAAGAATATATAATATGCTACTGAGGGAAGAATCTTTAAAATCACCAGTTTACCAAAAACTATGGAATATAGACTGTTCAAATAGATTGACAGAAGATATATGGCCCCAAATTTATAACTCTCCAGCCCAGTCCTCAAAAATATTTAAAATAAAACATCAGGCATTTAAAATGCTTTCATGCTGGTATCTTCCACCGAGGTCAAATCGAATAAAAAGCTCAAATGACCCTTGATGTCAGAAAGGATGTGGACGGCTCGCTGACTTTCGTCACAATTGGGTGTCATGTAAATATATAACACAATTTTGGAAGGAAATCATACATCAAACATTCCACATTACGGGTTTCGACTTACCTTTTCTCCCCGAAGTGGTTCTTGTGGATGTCTGGTTGGCCCCCCTACAAAGAAAAACACAGAAAGAATGAATGTCGACACTGTTGGCCGTTGCTCATCTTTTAATAGCTTCTCATTGGATAGATAACTCTCAAATCAATAAATCGGTATAATCGTATATGGGAACATTTTATGATGGCCAAGATTATAAATGGAGTAACTGGAAACCCAGAGGACGACTTTGTGGAAACTTGGTATCTTGTTACTTCCTTCCTTAAGGAACAAGAGATCCTTCCTAAAAAATCGCAATATGTTAAATGATTTATTTCTAAGTTATTTAGTGATGTGATTTATTTTGTGTTTAGATGATAGATAGATAGATAGATAGATAGATAGATAGATTGATTGATTGATAGATTGATTTGGGGGGAGGTATGGTAAATTCTGGATATATTATTGTCTTTTTGAACTTTTAGAAATGTGGTTATGTAATAAATGGTCCTTATTGTTTGTTTAGGAACTGCGGTGCCTCCAGTGGTTAAGACACTGAACTGCAGGCTGTGGAAGGTCAGTACTTCAGCAGTTCGAGACCCGAGTGTGCCGCATGACGGATTGAGCTCCCGTCTCTAGTTCCAGCTCCTGCCAACCTAGCAGTTTGAAAGCAAGAAATTGCAAGTAGATAAATAGGTACTGCTTCGGTGGGAAGGGAACAGCGTTCTGTGCGCCTTGGTATTTAGTCATGCCGGCCACATGACCACGGAAACGTCTTCGGACAGCGCTGGCTCTTCGGCTTTGAAACGGAGATGAGCACCGCAACCCTAGAGTCGGACTCAACTGGCTTTCGAGCAAGGGAACCTTTACCTATTGTTTGTTTATGGTAATGTGTGGTTCTTAGTGTTTGTTTATTTTTTATAAATGAAACTTGATATTTTAAAAAAATTAAAGGTGCCACTTAAAAAAAAGCAGTGACTTTTCACCTGGGAGTGATGCACCATCCAATCAAAAATAAATTCTTGGCATAGAGTGCAAATGGTTATCATCCTTCAATAGAACAATCAACACACACCCCACCCATCTCCCACTCTGTCTTAAAACCTATTTGCAGGTTTGCATCGTTGGGACATCAGAAGACAATGCAACAACCCTCTCCTCCGCATTTTACAACATACCTGATGGTGAAACATCCGAGAAACAGAGCCCAGGAGAGAGCTTTGTAGCCACCATCCTATGCACCGTCTCAGCCTTTGTGGGGAAACTTCTCTAGAAATAATCCTTGGAGAGTAAAAGCTGGGGGAACGGTGTCATCAGGGCTATTTTTGGGCAGGAAGGCACAGGAACGGAGTTCCGGCTGGCTCCCAAGTTGGCCACGCCCAGCAGGAACTCATTAGCATAATAGGCCACACCCAACAGCAGAAACTCATTAGGATTGGCTACATTAGGGGTGTGTGGCCTAACATGCAAAGGAGTTCCTGCTACAAAAAAGGCCCTGGGTTTTGACAACAAACAAGGTAAACAGAATAACAAGCAAAAGGTGGGTGTGGCTGGATAACCACACTTCTGGTAACACGGGGGTGCGGCCTAATGTGCTAATGAGCTGTGCTGTCAGGGGTGTGGCCCAATATGCTAATGAGTTCCTGCTTTGGGGTGTGGCCTATTATGCTAATGAGTTCCTGCTGGGCTTTTTCTACAAAAAGAGCCCTGGGTGTCATAATATGGCAGTGCAATATTTGGGGCTGCTGGGTTAAATGTACAGATGGCTAATCCTTCAATGGGATCTCCTGTCAAGTTTTTATCTGGGTTATTTCATTTATCTCCCCCCTCCTTTCTATGCATTGTGAAAATCAATTTCTTTCCCCCCCCTTTTTAAAAAAAAATCCTTTTATGTTTCATTTAAGTTGGCGGAAATTGTTCCGAATGAATAGAAACCCTTTTACAATGCCCTGACGTGCGGGAAATTGTCAATGAATACATTCCTTCTTACAAGGCTTTATTATATCGCAACAACTCATTGTAAGCACAGGAACCTTTCTTTCTTTCTTTTCCCAATGAAGCTGTGATCTGCAGAGATATGGCAAGCTAGAAATAAACAAGACAGTTTAACTAGTGTCTGGGAGAGAATGTTACTTGCGGGGTTTTGAATGAAGCGGCAGCAAATTATCCACCTGTTGCTGGACATGGAGAGCAACGTTCTAGTCAAGAGATCTGAGTGTTCCAAGGGGCACCTTTAGCAGTGTGTTACATCAAATGAATGGAAAGGAAACACTCACTATGGGAAAGGGCAGGGCTTTTTTTGTAGAAAAAGCCCAGCAGGAACTCATTAGCATAACAGGCTACACCCAACAGCAGAAACTCATTAGCATATTATGCCACACCCCTGACAGTGCAGTCCATTAGCCTATTAGGCCACCACACCCCCGTGCCTTTCCTTGGTGGCTGCGGGGAGCCTGGGCAAGCCAGCCCTTGGACAGGCTGGGGAAGGCACGGGGAGGCATTTAAATGTCTCCCCTATCCTTCCAGGGGGCCCCTGGCCCACCCGCCTTGGAGTCGCCGGTGGGGGTGTTGCTCTCCAGGCCTTCCCTCTGTAGCCAGGCACGCAGAGGTTTTGGCTGTAGTGGGCTTGGCCAACTCTGAAGCCAGCCGGAACTCCGTTCCTGTGCGTTCCTGCCCAAAAATAGCCCTGGGAAAGGAAAATTGGGGTGCTGAGCCATGTATCCCTTTACCACTGATATGGTACCTAGGGGGGCGCTATGGCATCTGCCAATGTGCTTCCTAGCACCCACCTGCTTATTATTGAGTCTTGAGGACAACATCCAAAGGATCTTGAAATGAAGAAGGCAAAGAGCAACAACAACAACAAGGCAGCTTGAGGCGGCTCTCAACCAGCAAAGCACTCAGGATCCCATGCAAGCAGGACACAGACTGGCATCCTTGGTTTGGCTTGATGACACTGTTGGTTGAGAGAGCCAGTGTGGTGCAGTGGTCTTGAAAAAACTATTTTCCTAATTGAACAGAGAGAGAGCTAAATGCACATTTACATGCCCGATTAGGATGAGGGTGGAGCCACCACGATTCCCCCTCCCCCCTTCCCGATACACCATTATCCACACCTTGAAGGTCTGACAAGACCTGCAGGGATGCCAGCCTCCAGGTGGGACCTGGGGATCCCCTGGAATTACAGCTCATCTCCAGAATACAGAGATCAGTTCCCCTGGAGACAATGGCTGCTTTGGAGGGTGGACTCTATGGCACTGTACCTCACTGGGGTTTCTGTCCTCCCCAGGTGCCGCTCCCAAATCTCCAGGAGTTTCCCCACCTGGATCTGGCCACCCTTCCCCCTCATCCTCCACAGGTAGCCAGAGAACATAAGAACATAAGAGATGCCAATGTTGGATCAGGCCAAAGGCCCATCCAGTCCAACACTCTGTATCACACAGTGGCCAGAAATACCAGTGCCATCAGGAGGTCCACCAGTGGGGCCAGGACATTAGAAGCCCTCCCACTGTTGACCCCCCCAAGCACCAAGATGACAGAGCATCACTTGCCCCAGAGTCCCTATCTATACCTTGTGGCTAATAGCCACTGATGGACCTCTGCTCCATATGCTTATCTAATTCCCTTTTGAAGCCGTCCATGCTTGTAGCCACCACCACTTCCTGTGGCAGTGAATTCCAAGTGTTAATCACTCTTTGGGTGAAGAAGGACGTCCTTTTATCCGTTCTAACCCGACCGCTCAGCAATTTCATGGCGTGCCCACGAGTTCTTGTATTGTGAGAAAGGGAGAAA
>NW_015164681.1:500540-515432 GCF_001447785.1 Gekko japonicus
TCCGGCAAGGGCTCTAGTTTGGCCCTCAGGATTGTAAAGTTTATTATTGACATAGAGAAAAATCCTCCCCTTTTTCTTGGTATTGCTTTCCCCCCACGTCATTTCGTGAGTCCTTACAGTCTCACACGCGCTGAGCTGAGCCAAATAAATCACTGAATGGCACAGTGCCAGGGATATAATGAACAAAACAGGATACTGCAAAAAATGCCAAGGTGTTTTCTGTTTTGTTTTTTCCTGACTCAAATCCCCTGGCTTCTCTTCCAGAATCTGCTTTTAACACCGCTGTGTGGAGGTACACAAAGGGCTTAGGCTTAACGTCTCCAGAAATGCAATGATGTGAAAACAGCCTCCTTGAAGTTCTGTCCAGAGACACGGGGAGACCTGGAGTCATAAGAACATAAGAGATGCCAATGTTGGATCAGGCCAAAGGCCCATCCAGTCCAACACTCTGTATCACACAGTGGCCAGAAATACCAGGGGCCATCAGGAGGTCCACCAGTGGGGCCAGGACATTAGAAGCCCTCCCACTGTTGACCCCCCCCCCAAACACCAAGATGACAGAGCATCACTTGCCCCAGAGCCCCTATCTATACCTTGTGGCTAATAGCCACTGATGGACCTCTGCTCCATATGCTTATCTAATTCCCTTTTGAAGCCGTCCATGCTTGTAGCCGCCGCCACCTCCTATGGACGTGAATTCCATGTGTGAATCACTCTTTGGGTGAAGAAGCACTTCCTTTTATCTGTTCTAACCTGACCGCTCAGCAATTTCATGGAGTGCTCACGAGTTCTTGTATTGTGAGAAAGGGAGAAGGATCGGGGGATGATTTAAAAGGCCATCCGAGCCACCCTGGTATAGCCTCCGCTCGCCCGACTTGGAGCCATTCCATATTAATGAGCTCAAGTACGGAGCTGTAATCAATTATTGATACTGTCTTGCCCAGGCGAGGGGCGGGGGGATCTAAACATTCGGCATTCTTTCATTTCAGCTGACAATCCCAGGGAGTTGTGTGGTTTCTTTCCCTGGAAAAGAAGCAGCAGCCTGGCAAATACACAGTTGTCCCAGTAGGTTGCTGTGGACACTGGTGGTAGGGGTGACAGCCTCCGGGGGGCACCCGGAGATCTCCTGCTATTACAATTGATCTCCAGATGACCAAGATCAGTTCCCCCTGGAGAACATGGCTGCTTTGGAGGGTGGACTCTGTGGCATTGTACCCTCTCCAAACTATGCCCTTCCCAGGATCCCCCCTCCCCCCCAAATCTCCAGGTATTTCCCAATCCAGAGCCAGGAACCCTAGACTGTGCTGAAGAATATTTTATTTATTTATTTATTTAGACATTTTTACCCCGCCCTCCCTGCGAGCGGGCTCAGGGCGGCTTACAAGGGGCATAAGCCCATACATAAAACCAGATAAAACAGTAAAATCATACATAATAATACCAATAACAATAATAAAGTGCTTTCTGTAAACATGACGGTCTTGAGTGGTTTTGATGGCATCCTCAGTCTTCCCCATTGGGTGACACTGCCCAGCAGATCAAGCCAATCCCATATTGTCCGTGCCATGCAATTTATGGCGGAGCTTCCGATCCCTGATGGCGAGATCGCCTCTCCTCCTACGCTTTGCTACGACAGCTTCGCTCATCAAAGCAGGGTCTTCTGTAGCTGCCAACTTGCAAATGGGCAAAATCAATCAACTGCCTGCACACCTGCCTTCTCCGTGGTGGCCCCCACTTTATGGAACGGCCTGCCTGAGGAGGTCAGGAAGGCTCCCCCCCCTTCCTGGCTTTCCGCAAACTCTGCAAAACTGAACTATTCAAGGGGGCTTTTCGATGCAGGCAATACAGTCGCACTGTCCTAAATGATTCACAAAGTCGCTTGGGTAAGTTATATGGGGCTGTGGTCTAGAATACCGTGCACAGCTTGCTGAAACTAGCATCCTGCTATGTAATTTTTGCATTTGTTGAATGCGTCATCTCCATGCTTAGGCTTTGTTTCGGTGGGTTCTACAACCCTCATTCCTGTCTCACTGTTCATTGGATGTCCCGTCCTGTTTGATTGTATTTGACTCACTTGGCCTAATCCACCCTGAGTCGAAGTGAGAAAGGCGGACAATAAATAACGTAAATAAATAAATATTGAGCAATTTTATTTCTTTATTATTTATTAATTCAATTTATAGCTCACCCTCCCCTTCAGGGCGGTGAACAACATTTATAGCTCACCCTCCCCTTCAGGGCGGTGAACAACATTTCAGTAAATGTTTGGCTGGAGATCCTGGAGGTTTTTTGTCATCTTCTGGGTGTGGAACAGCGGCCACTGGAGGTGTCGGTGGGGGAGGTATTTGTGAATTCCCTGCATTGTGCAGGGGGTTGGACTAGATGACCCTGGAGATCCCTTCCAACTCTATGATTCTATGAAATTACAATCAGAATCTATAAAAATGATTATAACAGTCCCAGTAGGTATTTCAAGATGGCGCTGAAAGGCCAATTCATATCCTTACTCCATAAGGAGGAAGGAAAAAGGGGGAGAGGCCAGGCACCATGGAAACCATTGCTGTCCTCAACCATAGGCCTGGCGGAACATCTCTGTCTTAACAGGCCCTGCGGAACTGTGCCAAGTCCCGCAGGGCACAGATGTCATTTCGCGGAGAGTTCCACCAGGCCAGTGCCAGACTGAAAAGGCCCTGGCTCTGGTCAAAGACAGCCAGATATCTTTTGGGCCAGGGATCACCAGAAAGTTCTCCTCTCCAGAGCATAACGCTCTTCGGGGGGTATAACAGGGAGAGATGGTTCTGTAAACAGAACGTTTTAAATAGAGCGCTTTTTTTGTCTTCATTCATACGGGTGACCAACGCTCTGTCATTCTGCTGGACCTCTTACGACATTGATGACTCACGGATGTAAGCATTGCCCTGGTTTAGGTCAAGGAACCTCCTTGTCTAGCATTCTATATTCAGATGCTCACACAAGATGATAAGCAAAGCATGCTGGGTATTGCCATCACCAATTGCCTTGCCCTCACACTACTGGCATTGTGTACACAAGAGTGCATTTAACAGTCATGGGTGTATCTAATCTGCATTCCAAGCTCCATAAACTGACCGACTTCATTGTCTGCATTTGTTGACCACAACTTTATTTGGTCGCTTTGGGGGATACAGTTGCTGAAGGTTGTATTCTGAAAGAGAGGGATGAAACCTGCAACTTAGGGTTCTAAAATGGTGGATGGTATCTTACCTTCGGTTGGAGGAAGCCTACGAGACTCCTCTATTGGAGCAAGAGCAAGTCAAGCTGGAGGAAAGCTCCTCCGGCTGAATGGAAGGCTGCCAAGTTTGCTAGCAGAGGGTGCTGGAATACGGGCCAGCAGCTAATATTCAGATGGTCACCCAGGAAAGAAGTTTTCCCTGATTGATTAAGTATATGATCTGCCAAGGCAGGGCTATTTTTCGGCAGGAACGCACGGGAACGGAGTTCCGGCTGGCTCCCAAGTTGACCACGCCCAGCAGGAACTAATTAGCATAATAGGCCACACCCAATAGCAGAAACTCATTAGGATTGGCTAATTAGGATTGGTTAGGGGTGTGGCCTAACATGCAAAGGCGTTCCTGCTACAAAAAAAGCCCTAGGTTTTGACAACAAACAAGGTAAACAGAATAAGAAGCAAAAGGTGAGTGTGGCTGGATGAGTAAACTTCTGGTAACATGGGGGTGCGGCCTAATATGCTAATGAGCTATGCTCTCATGGGTGTGGCTGGATATGCTAATGAGTTTCTGTTGTTGGGTGTGGCCTATTATGCTAATGAGTTCCTGCTGGGCTTTTTCTACAAAAAAAGCCCTGTGCCAGAGAATAGACTTCAGCTAGTTTCTACTTTAGAAGGGAATCTTCCTATTTGGGAATTAGCCTGGGCTAACTTCTGATCAGCTTGTGTTTCATAGATTACAGCAAAGCTTTTGACTGTGTGGACCATGAAAAGCTTTGGTTGGCTTTTGGCGTGCCAGAACATCTGATGGTTTTGATGCGCAAACTGTACTCTGGACAAGGGGGCTACTGTTAGGACCAAGTATGGAAAAGCAGAATGGTTTCCAATTGCCAAAGGAGGGAAAGAAGGATATATTTTATCTCATTTTGGTCACATGATGAGAAGACAAGAGTCGCTGGAAAAGACAATCATGCCAGGAAAAGTGGAAGGCACCAGGAAAAGAGGAAGGCCCAGCATGAGACGGACTGACTCAATCAAGGAAGCCACGGTCCTCAGCTTGCAAGACCAGAGCAAGGCTGTTAATGACAGGATGCTTTGAAGGACAGGCTTCATAGGGTTGCCATGAATTGGAAGTGACTTGATGGCACGTAACACACACACACACACACACTCCTTCTGATCTCATGACCCATCGATTGGTAGGGCTTCATTTCCTCCCTTGTAGTTAGTGTTCTAGAAACAGAAGAGATGGCCTGTAGTCTAGAAAGGAATACACTTTCTTCTGTTTGCAAGCTAGATAACGCATTCCTCATGCCAGGTACCAGGTACCTTTCATATCTAGAGGCTGAAGAAGGCATACTTGACATACCGGTTTGTGCGGGGACCGAGAGGTCTAGTCACTCTTCGGAAATTCTACTCCTAGACACTGAAGAGTGTGCAACGAGAAATAACAAGCCCAGATGGAAGCTACATTTGCTTTTCCCCTCTCAGAGCCTTGGGCTAACTCTAATAAAAACCAAATGTCTCTGCAGAACCAATAAATTAAGAAATGTGGGTTGGCTTGACAAAGGGTGAAAAAAAGATTGTTGGGTGTGTTTTTTTTAAGATCGCCAGAAAGAAAATGACATATATTTGCGAATTTAGAAACACAATATCGTGGGGTTTTTTACAAGGACCCGTTATAACTTTTATACAAAGACTGCCATTCAAGCGCCAGATGCTGGGTTTCTAGGTTCATTCACACCACTGACGACGAGGGGCTGACAGAACAGAGCCTGGCAGGCAAGGTCAGCTGTGCCCAAGTTAGAGATGCCTCGAGGTGCCGTTGTGTACGGTTGGAGACCAATTAGCTCCCAGACAGCCCCGGAAGCAAGAGCGTGCTCTGCATACGCGCACACCCTGCAGATGCATCTTAGCTGAACCGGAGTGCCTAGATGCCAGAGGCAGGAGAAGGAAACAGAAGAAGCAGAATAAAAATGTTGACGCCACTGTCAAAAAGGAAAACAGCACATTCATTATCCAGCGTGTACAAGCAGAGTTCGCTCGTCTCCACGACGCACTGATCAAACCGAGTATTATCAAAAGAGTATGACGTTCTATAGGACGACTGCGGCCCTCAGGACTGATTTGTGTTTACACAGCTGCCAACATGTGTGCCTAACCGATTGGACGAGCATCTTTTTTAAAATGAGAAGTGCCAGTGGCCAGAGGGTAGTCCAAAGGCATGTGACGTTGCTCTACTGAGTCCTCTAAGCCACCCGGCCCCTGACCCGGATAGCCCGGAGGAAAGCAATGTCAAACTACCTCTGCTCATCTCTTGCCTTGAACACCCCAATGGTTGGGGCCATTGTGAGTCGGTTGTGACTTGGTGGCACATCATGCCCTGACCTGGGTGGTTTTGGCTAGCCTAATCTCATTAGCCCTGGTCAGGACTTGGATGGGAGGCCACCAAGGAAGTCTAGGGTTGCTACACAGAGGCGGGCAATGGCAAGTCACCTCCGAACACCTCTCATCTTAAAAACCCTACAGGGTTGCCATAAGCAGTCACACTTTGCACGTACTCAAGCTAGTTGGGTTGGGTTCTCTAAGCCACCTGGATGGGAGACCATCTGGCAGTCATGTGTAAACAGTATAATAAGTCTAATGCAAATTCGCTCCTCTTACGAGTGCACGTAAAAAGACAGTTCTTATAAATATCACTCGATGGGGTGACCTTGATTGTTGTGAATGGCTTTGTCACTATGGCTTTGTGTACCAGCGTCCCTCATTGGTAGTTAAACAAAAAGAATGGCTATGTCCAGCCTTTGGATGAAACACCTATGAGAGTTTGGGAGGCAGCAATTGGAAGGACAGAATAGGTTTGGAGCTGGTTTGCAATTAGAAAAGAGAGAAAACCAGACAGAGAAGAGAGTGTCGTGTGCCATCTGAAGCATCCTTTGGCACGCAACTGCTCTCTTTGCAAGCGCAATACAGAATCAGTGGCTGTGCTGCCTGCTTGAAAGGGTATGTTAGCCTCCAATGTCTCGTGCTGGTGTATTTGTAAACAATCAGTATAGAGTCCCCTGTGCTACCTCGTTCAAACAAAATGGAACATGATAACACCACTCCACATGACTCTTATCATGCCGGGACGTGGAGCGAGGAAGTAACGACATTAATCAGCTTGCAGGACAGCTGTTGATTGTACCTTGCATCCAACATTTATACATTTTTGTGCATCTTTGATCTTGTTTTAACTGTGTTTTTTTTTAATTGTCCACCGCCTTGGGGACCCTAAATTGGGTGGAAAGGTGGTTTAAAATGTTTTAAGTAAAGCAAAGGATATAACAATTATCTACCTGGATTTACAGTGGGTATATTTAACAGTACCCTGACCTGGACAGCCCAGGCTAGTGTTGCCCTGCACGGCACTTAGAGCACTCCTTTTGGACTTATGAACTCCATAATAAATGGACTGTGCAGTAAATGTGCAAAAGGGAAGGGACTGTGTGTTGACCCTGAGCTGGTGCCAACTGCAGACATGCGCCCAGCAGAGGAAAATCTTCTCCTGAGATTATGTGCCAATAGTTCCTGGGGTTACCTGTCATCCCTTACCCACAGCACAGCAGGAAGAGAACCAGGCTCCCTAGCCACGTGAAGCACAGTAAAGCCAGTAACCGTTTGCTGTTTAAATGGACGCCATGCCAAGCCATAAGACCAGCGATCTTGAACAGAGACTCCATGACCTAGCATCCTCTCTGACATGCAGACACCTCCCCCTCCCCACCTTCGCCTAACACTGCACATAGGTGATCCAGCATAACAAAGGATCCACAGCCATGAGAGGATTAGAGGGCAGACACATACCAGCTAAACCCATCCCCTGGAGCCATCAACGGGCCATCGATGACCATGAATCTGGCCGCCTCAGCCATTGTTCTCAAAGGGGCCACTGTTAAGCGTAAATAGAATCCAACATTGCCCAACCATTAAGCCCCTTCCTCCTGAAACTAGCTTTTGATTATGAAACTTCCTGGGACTGACCAAGGGGATGTGACAGGGGGAGTGGCCAGCAAAGCCCACCCCCAAGTCCCAATAGCGTATAAAAGAGCATGATCCACCATGCTCTCTCTCTCTCCTCTACCTCTAGACCAATGTTCCCTCTTCAGCTATGGAGTCTTGTGAGCAAAAAATCTACTTTTTGAGCTACTAGCAATAAAGTTGTGAGCAAGCAACTTGGCTGCTGCATAAATTAGTTTGCTCTGGAGCCATCCTTCCTGAGCTAAGACAGAAATGTGTGAGCCAGAGGCTAAAAAAACTGTGAGCTAGCTCACACTAACTCAGCTTAGAGGGAACACTGCTCTAGACCCACTCTATCTCCATAATTCTTGGTTTTAGCGCTGCCAGAGTCCAACACGTGTTCTGCAGGCTCAGAATACAACCCTTATTTCCCTTATAGTTATTTCCCTTATAGTATCCCTTATTTTTCTGTGGATCATTTCATCTCTCCAGGACAGGTACGTATCACCCAGCAACAATTCTCCTGCTAATGCGAATGTTGCTATTTCTTTCTGTCTGTATATCCTAGGCCTGAATAACTGTGTGTGTGATTGTGAATTTATTTGTATGCTTGAAATATATTTCCCAGTAAAGAAACCATTTCTTTGAGACTTGGCTTCTGTGTTTATTTCTGGGTTACTGCAAAAGGCAGGACTTCTGTATACATAGGCTTTGCTCCCTTAGATGCCAATTGCACATTAAAAGAGAGCCAGTTTGGTGTAGTGGTTAAGTGCGCAGACTCTAATCTGGGAGAACCGGGTTTGATTCCCCACTCCTCCACTTGCACCTGGCTGAATTACCTTGGGCAAGCCATAATTCTGTCAGAGCTGTTCTTGAAAAAAGAGCAGTTTCTGTCAAGAGTTCTCTCAGCCTCACCTACCTCTGTTGTGGGGAGGTGTCTGTTGTGGGGAGGGGAAGGGAAAGCAGTTTGTAAGCCGCTCTGAGACTCCTTTGGGTAGCGAAGGGCGGGGTATAAATCCAATCTCCTCTTCTTCTAATAATAATCATCATCATAATTCCCCATCATTATTAATTATCAAAGGCAATCTGGCTAACACTAGCTCAGTCTCATCAGATCCTGAATGCTAAGCGAGGTCGGCCATGTTTAGTATTTGGATGGGAGACCACAAAAGAACTCCATGGTCAGTACGCAGAGTAAGGCAATGGCAAGTCATTAGTCTCTTGCCTTGAAAACCCCAAGGGGTCACTATAAACCAGCTGCAACATGATGGTAGTTTACTTTACACGCACACATTTAGTAGTATATCCTACCCTGTTTGTGCACATACAACCCATCCACAGTGTACACTTGATTTGTTCCTTATACGTGTATTGAGTAGGTCTCACATTACATTGCATTCAACTCATGTGGAGCTGAATGTGTGATTGAAGCCTCCATTTATTTAGGTACTGGTCCCTGATTTCATTGCAAAGTGAACACTTAGTATTTTTATTCTTAAAAACAGGTGCATGGAAGTACATGCAGGCTGTATGTTAACTCTAACATGCAAAAAGGGCTGTTACCTTGGCTAGAAGAGGAGCCTGAGCTACATAGCCAAAGGAACAGTGCAGTATTGCTATGGGTTAAATAACAGTAGCAGTCGATGAAACAACATGCAGAGCTCAAGTAGTTCATTATTATACATAAATATGTCTTCCCATATGGAGGAGGGGGAAAATCCCTAAATTCTAATAATCTTCAAACTCAATTCCCACAGCTAGTTTTCAGCTACAGGTAATTATAGGGAAAACTCAAAATCCCAGATGTGATTTGCCTCTGTATTCCTAATCACCGTTGTTTTTTCAAGATGAATTTTCATCAAATGTTGAACCAGGGCAGTTTCCAATTTCATTTGAGGGAAATCCAAATTTTTCTCCCACTGGAGAACAGCTTTGGTTCTTCTTATGCAGCTCAAGGCTATGCAGAATTAGATGTATATAACCGGGAGAGGGGTACTCCTCCGGCTTTCTTCCCATAAAATATGATGTATTGAAATTAGGGGCTATAGGGCTTCTGAAGAAGTATCCCAGAGAACTTTCTTGCTCTTTCTCAATTGTCCTAGTCCAGGAGTCCCCTCCCCAACATGGTGCCTGTGGGTGCCGCAGCCCCTGTTGGCATCTTTCCTCATGCCCTACCCCACCTTCCTGAGAAGATATAAATTACCTGCCTAACATTTTTCTTCTCACCTTGACACAGAGAGTACTCCATCTTTCTGTGTTACACCTCAGGATGCCAGTCACAGCTACCGGTGAACCGTTAGGTCCGACAATGCCAAGACCACAGCCATACAGCTCGGAAAATCTACAACAACTAATGAACTCCGGCCTTGAAAGCCTTCGACAACATATTTAAAAATGGGCTTTGTATTTACTTAAAAATGAGCTTTCCTTGCCTATTTTTGGTGAAAATTTCTAATGACAGCATCAAAATTAATTGTTCTGGCACTGTTCGATCCAATGCTCAGCCTGGCCAAATACACAAGACATTCTTGAGACACTCGTAGACCTTAAAAAATTCTTAGCTTCAGTTTGCTAAATGATCTCTCTGCAGGAGATACTGTTGATGGAATTGTTAAAAAAAATCATAAGCTGACACAAACATTTGGAAACAGGTCACCATGTCTGTATTCTGTTAATATATTCAACAGATCCAATGGTTTTAACTGTGCATCTCCAAAATTTGCCTTACGTACTGAAGGTAAATGCTACATTTCTGCCAAAAAATCCTCACCATTAAGGTCATCAGGATATTGTTTTGATAAAAATAAAGCTTTTTCTTTCAAATCATTTTCAGACATGGTGAGGTATTTCCACAAGAAATCGAACTTTTCAGCCAACTGTTTCACAGTAGGGATGGGCACAAACCCCCAAATGAATCACAGTTTGATCACGAACCAGTCCAGTTCATGGTTTGTGAACCAGGGGTTCAGGAGAATGCGTATCCCATGATCTGCCCACAAACCTCCATGTTTTTCATGGAGATTCGTGAGGTTTGTGGGAGACATGTTCTTGGGTGCCTTCAGAGCTTAATTTCGGGTCTGGTGGGCCAACTGGAAGTGAGCCCTGAAGGCATTTAAAAGCTGTCAGTGCCCACCATCGCCCCTTGGCCCCACCTGAGTGAGCTCCAAAAGCATTTAAATGCCTTAGGAGCTTACTTCTGGGTCAGCCTGCCTGACCGGAAGTGAGCTCCAAAGGCATTTAAATGCCTTCAGGGCTCACTTCTGGGTTGGGCCCAACCTGAAATGCCTTTGGAGCTCACTCAGGTGGGGCTGTTTCACCACCTCTCAAACTCATGAACCAAACAAACCACGAACTGGTTCAGGAAACAGAAAAGTTCATGTAAATTCATGGTTCGTTTAATCAAACGGACCACAAACCCCAACGAAGCACCATTTTCCTGGTTCGTGCCCATGCCTACTTCACAGCATTGAATCTTACAGTTAATCCTGCTATAACACTGTCTACCAAAACATAAAACACAGATTTTCTGAAGTACGCGTCTTCTGGTGAATCATCTGGGTCATTAATTTCCAGCAAGTTAGCATAAGTCTGTTATCACACAGCCTCGCCCTCTTGTGTGTAACTCCACCCCATTCACAAGAGAATTTTATTTCTATTTTAAGGGTCAATGAAACAATTTTGGCTTCATTCCACATGCATTTCCAGTCGTTTCAAAGTTTTGTAAGATCTATGAAGACTGTTTCAGTGTTTTCAAGCCCTATGAGGAAAGACTGAGGGACTTGGGAATGTTTAGTCTGGAGAAGATGAGGCTGAGGGGGGACATTTGCTCTCTTGAAGTATTTGAAGGGCTGTCCCTTAGAGGAGGGCAAGGAGCTGCTCCTGTTGGCACCAGAGGATAGGACTCAAAATAATGGGTTTAAATTAAGGACGGGAAGGTACCAGCTGGATCTTAGGAAAAACTTTTTTACAGTCAGAGTTGTGCAACAGTGGAATCAGCTGCCTAGGGAGGTGGTGAGCTCCCCCTCACTGGCAGTCTTGAAGCAGTGGGTGGACAAACACTTGTCAGGGATGCTCTAGGCTGATCTTGCATTGAGCAGGGGGTTGGACTAGATGGCCTGTATGGCCCCCTCCAACTCTGTGATTCTATGACATCCAATTTGTGGCTTGGATTACCTTATTGCAGTTGTTTATGTCACATAGAATAAAACTCCCTAGACTTCATTTCTTGTTTTGGATGTCAAATTTAGTTCTAGGAGGTCTTGCAGTGCCGATGTAATTCCAGGCAGGTAAGCTGAAAAAGGCTTTACACTGTCAACATGATCTGACCATATTGTTTCAGACACATCATGAAGAGAACAGCCTATGTGGTTTTCAAGTGTTTCCCAGCATTTGGGACTGGAACTAAGCAAGTAGTAGACTGAACTGTCCCCAAAAAGGTTATTGCTTCAGGTATACATTCAGCAGCAGCATTTCCATGCAAGTTACATGTGTGACAACCACAAGGTGAAAAAATTGTTCTCGGGTACAGTTCTTGTATTTTTGCTTGTGCACCGTTGTATTTTTCAGCCATATTTGGTCCGATGTCATAAGCTTGAGCTCTACAATCACCGAGAGGAAGAGCATATTCTTTCAAAGTATCGGTTATCAATTCAGCAATGTCTTCCCCTCTTTTGTTGCTACAATCTGCAAACTTTAGAAATCTTTCTTGGATTTCATTGTGTTTCTTTTAAAATTACGGATCTCAAAAGAAATGTTGTTTTTTCTCTATGTGAGGAATCTGGTGTGGCATCTATTATTACTGCGAAGTACTTTGCAGACTGCCTCTCAAGCAAAATATGTTGTTTCACAAGATATGAGCATTCTGCAGTAAATTCATTTCGTGAGCCAGGAGACAGATAATGAAATTGAAATTGCTCACCCCTCTCCTATGACTCCTGTACACTTAGCACATGCTCCTGAAGGATGGGGTCTCATCTGGAAAGTAGTTCTAAGAGTCCTAAAAAGTTTCCATTGTTTGAATCACCAATGCGATGGGGTGAATCATTAAAAGCCAGACCATGTTCTCCCAAGAAGAGTACAACATCAATGATGTACTTTAAAATATTGTACCATTTCACAGCTTCAGTTCTGATTGATGCTTCTAAGATGGTGTTAACTCCTGTCCCAGACAGCAGGTGTCTTTCTAGTTCTCACCAAGCTAGTTAACTATCTCTGTGGTTATTGCTTTTTTCATGTTATGGGATCCTATTGAATCATTTCCACCACTTCCCACCAGTCATCCAGCCTTCAGCTGATGCCAGTGCAGATTTAGACTCCGAGCTGCTGGTTTTGTGTCAAAATAACTGACGTGGAAAACAATATGCTTGTTTCTGTTGACTCCAGACAAGCCAGTCTCTTACATGCTGTTCTCCACTGGCACTTCAAAATTTCAGTATGCCTGACTTCCGGTTTCGGCGCTCTCGATGGCGGCCGTGATCCTCGGTCGCTCCCGAGGAAGCAGACCGTGAGCCTGCGGTGGGGAGGGGGCACAAAAGTCTGCACTTCCCAGAAGCTCTGGGAATGAGCTCCTAGCCATAGGGATTAAGTTCACTTCTCCCCCCAGCATGCAGCTGGCAGATCGAGGCGTTCTGGTGCCTCGAAGGTCCTCCCGCAGAGTTCCCGAATGGGACTCAGAGCAGCACACCGGATCAGGCATTTGGTGATCCAGCGGGACACGAAAAAACAAAACCTTGAAATTTGAGTCTTAATTTTTAAGCAAGAATCACCAAACCGCAGCAGAAACCCTCCCTTTAAAAGTGAGGGGAGGGACTCTCCCCCAATAAGGAAAGACTGTAAGCGAATTTTAACACTGTAAAAAGAAAGGGTGGAAGATTGAAGTAAGAGACACTGAAACTAAAGGCATATAAGAACTTACTAAATTGAGCTGAGAGAATCAGATATTGTAGTAACTTGCAAGAATCATAAACAATCTCAAAGATGGTGCCCATGAGGAAGGATGAGAAAGACAAGCAAGCTAAACCAAAACTTCTTGCCGGAAATACAGGGCCAGCGAGTCCTTCCCCTAGACAGGACACAACTGTGGAGTTACAAAGGATGCTGTCGGAAGCATTGCGACCCCTGCTGGAGCAAGTTACAGCGTTGCACAAGAACTTGACACACAGCAATTACAATTGTCTGAAACAGCCAAAAAAACAGACAAGACTGAACAAGAAGTAAAAGAAGTGGACACCAACACTAAAAAACTCAAAAAAAAAACCTGCAGGTGATGGAAAAGAAGAGATTGATAGAGGAGTCCCAATTGCTACAGCTACAAATGGAAAGAGCAAGCTATGTTCTAAGATTTCAAGATGTTCCTGAAGAAAAACCAGAGAATCTGAAACAGACTATGTGCCTATGGCAGATATACAAACGGAAACTCTACAAAGCAAAATAGATATGATATACAGATCATATCCAGAATTTATAAGAAAAAATAATCTGCCTGGGGAAGTGATTATTCGATTCTCGAGAAGACAAGACAAGTAAATTCTTAAAGCGACAAACAGGACCACCTTGAAGATCAAAGACAAAGAAATAAAAGTATTAAAGGACATTCCATTTGAAATACGAAGAAAAAGGAGAAAGTACAGAGACTTGGTGACATTTTTACAAAAGGAAAACACCCCCTACAGATGGCTGGTACCCAAAGGGTTAATCTTTAAATTTATGGCTGGAAAAGAAAAAATTGACACTGTTGAAAAGGCATGAGAATCAGGAGAGGTTGAAGTTGAGAAAGAGGACAGCACCAAAGGCAGTGAAGAAGAAGGAGAAGCGACATCCTCAGAAGAAGACTCAGACTCTAAACTAGGGGCAGCTGCCCCAAAGACTAGCTATCATTTGAGAAAGACAAAGCACAAAAAATAAGAAGATATTACACTCTGAAAGCATTTAAAATCTATTGATATAAGTCTTATATTGTTTTTAGTAAGAAGTCAGAAGTAGAGGTGTTTAAAATCATATTGTTAGCTTTAATTGATTTGATGATCACATTCACTTAATTTTTAAGCAATTAGGTGTTAAGAGCTTATAACTCTAAGCAATATGTAAGATCACCATCTCTTGGGTTTTTAGAGGGTTTTCTTTACTTTCTCCTATAGTATGTAGTTCCCTATCCTGATTTCGTTGTAGTTTTCATAGTTTATAGAAATGCAAATTAAAAAATCCCCTAGGGGGAGCTAAAAAAAACTTCAGTATGCCTTGTGGAAATGAGAGGTGACCATTGGTAGCATACTTTTCTATTTCTTTTTAAGAAGGAAACTCAGTTGTGATGCAACCAACACCTGCAATATTCTTCTCATTTTCTCATTTTCCATATTCACTTCCACCTGAGCCTGTATCTCTGTTTCTTTCAGTTCATTTTTGTCATTTTCTGCATGTGCTCCTTTATCAAAATCCTGTACATTATTACCCAAATCAACTACTCCTTGTTTGGGGATAAGGTTTTCATGAGTTTTTTTCTTGTTCTAATTCTATAGGTGGGTTGAATGAGAATTTTGTATTCATATTCCTCTAATTCTTTCTTTTTGTTTCATTTCTGAGCTCCTCATTCGTGAGGATATAATTTCTTCTTTTATATCTAAAAAGGGCTAATTTAATTCCTGATCAGTTCCTGATGTTGCTTCAAAAAATCCTGGGCCCAAACTTACAAA